>NC_081145.1:11815098-12115098 GCF_958295425.1 Solea solea | reverse complement strand
GTTTCCACCCTGGTCCGAGCAAATGGGATTGATCTCACTCACAAGTGTTTGAACATTTTACATCTCACCCTTATCTCACTGTCTGTGATCCTCTTGTGATCTCTCTCGAAGAGCATATAGCTTGTGGAGAGGGTTAATTGTGGAGGAGCTTAGGAGCTTAGAAAAATGTTTGCTATTCTTTTCTATGTGTGAATTAGAATGACTCGTGTTTTAGCAGTTCAATGATTATTTTCATTTTAGTAAAACACTATTTTCTTGTCTCATTAATAACCAAGGACTAAATGGGCACTAAGGACATTAAATTAGATGACTCTCTTGAATCTTTTTAATGTTGAACATAAATATAAAATAAATATAATTTTTTATAATTTAAATTCTTTAAGCACGGTCCATTCATAGATGTGCAGTACATGTAAAGTGACTGTGTAGGTTAAACAAAGACTTTGCTCTGTATAGGCTGTCACTGAGTATCCAATGTAGGACTTTGTCATTAGCAAGCAGTCATTAGCAACTTGTTTAATCGAAGTCATTTACAGTCTATGATAATCTGCTGAGGTGACCTTCATTCTGCATCTGAGTAGTGTCTGTGCCAGAGCAGCAGAGTGTGTCTCTGTATGCCATTATGAGCACAAAATGTAGCTATCCCCGTGTTTGTCCATAAAAGACTGCACTTCATTAGTCATAATTACCTTTGCTGTTGCCCAGAGAGGTGATGAGTTTTTGTGCTTTCACTTGACTGATGCCAGGCGAGCAAAACTCATCAGCAGAGGTGCTGTGGGAATGAAGTGCTAAAATCAAAGCTCTCATCTCTTCCTCTTTTTTTCCCCTCCCTGTCTTTTTTTTCTCCGTACACTGCTCACTGTATATCAATCAAACTGCTGCTGGTGAGCAGAGGTTGTAAGTATGGGGCACTCGTGCGGGACAAGTAGCAAATGTAAAGTGGAGGAAAAGAATGAGTGTGTGTGTGTTGGGGGGGCTTGTTGAAGTGATTGATTAATGAGGCATAGCCTTGTCTGTGTGGGATGTGTGGTTGTCTGTACAGGGGTATTTAATTTGTATCTTTCTTCTGACACTTCCGTCCTCCCCCTTTCTCCTTTCTGTGGTCTTTCTACCCTTTCAGTTATTTGGATATTATAGTGACTGGTTTGACATTCTATTCTATTCTATTCTATTCTATTCTATTCGATTCTATTGTAAGCACAGTGTATTCTAAAAGCCAGCTATAATGTGCTGCACGTTGACACAGTGACACAGTAACACAGTGACTGCCACAAACAGGACTGACTTTTCTGGCTATAACAAACAGTGCAGGGGGTGAAATTGATTTTTGTATTCTCTTCAGAACTGCTGAGTTGAATGGGAATGATTCCCTCAGGCCAAGAGGCTCACCATGTGTTGTGGAAAGAGAATAAGGAGAAGTATAAAGGAGAGAGTAGGAAAAAGATGGTGAGTAACAGTGTAGGAGCGTAGGAGAAAATGCTTGGAAGAGAGGGCAATGGGAGAGGAAAGGGCAGAAGCAGAGAAAATAGATTAGTTGGAAAACAGCAGCAACAATGTTTGTGTGGAACACCAGAAGAGGAGAGCTATTTTATGGAAAAAGGCCTTAGATAAAAACATAACATGGTACTTTGTTAGTGTAGCAATGGAGCTTTTCTGTTAGATATAGCGCTGGTTAGAGCAGAGTAGTGAATATACAAAGAACCTA
The DNA here is from genome assembly GCF_958295425.1 of Solea solea. Taxonomy (NCBI): domain Eukaryota; kingdom Metazoa; phylum Chordata; class Actinopteri; order Pleuronectiformes; family Soleidae; genus Solea; species Solea solea. The sequence goes on along the minus strand of NC_081145.1, from coordinate 12,113,393 downwards.
AGGAAGTGATTGGCAGACACATTTGTGATGGACTTAGACAATGAACGAAAGCTCTGTGAGCACAGTCAATAGCCATTTAGACCAGACGAAGTGAGAGATGACAGCTGAGCAGAAGGGTGTGAAGAGAGGAGGATGAATGAATGAGGGAAATGCAGAGAGGGTGGGAGAAGTGAGTGGGGGAGGTCCTATTGTATATAGTGGTAGGATGGGACTGTTTTGTGAACTCTGACCTGTAATTGGATCAGTGAGTGTTTGGAAGCACTGTGCTCTAGGGCCTACAGTTCAGGATTCAGCAGACCATTTCATTTTATGTAAAGGTGTGGCTGTGTGTGTGTCTGCATGTGGATCTGTAACCTTACCTCACTGTCTGTAGCTGTTGTGATGATGCTGAAGCAGGTGTGAAAAAGCTCTGTTGTATATTCTGGTAGAGCTGCTATTTTCCTTGTGTTTCACAAATGAATGATCATGTATACAGGGTCTTGTTTTTATTCAGTTGAATTTGTTCATTCATGTGTCAGGTGAGGTGATGGACCCTTGCTCATCAGCCATTTTGACATGCTTTAGCAGGAAAGAGGAAAGACACAGGTGTTACTGATCAGGTCAACAGTGGCTGTGGACAGTGCGACAGTGAACCCAACCCGTTCTCATCCAGAGAGCATCATATTCCGCTGCTCTGTCATGTCTTTCAGCGTCACCTGACATGGGCATGTCATGGGCTCTCAAATGACTCCAACTCAATGGTGGCGCATGTAGACGCTCAGAGCACAGCAGGGGTAAAATAAAAGTCTAAACGAGTATCAGGTTAAGATAAGATTAGAGACCAGGATAGGACTGAAGTTAATTAAAAGGACTGAGGTTAGGGTTAGGATAAATCACAAATAATTATAAATAAAAGTATATATTTTTCTTGTCAGTGACTGCTTGGTACCGACTTGGTGCTCACAGAGATGTTAATGTGTGGATGGACACTCAAGGTAGCTGCGTCTAAATGTGCTGCCCTGCGTGCCTGTAAGGTGACGCTGAGGGATGTGACAGAGCGTCAGTATAGCATGCTCTTGGAATAGGAACGGGCTGGTGATCCAGCACGCACCGTGAAACTGAAAGAGCTAAATGTTATTCAAGCCTTGTTAATTTAATAAAGGTTTCACTTTATTACAGACCTCATCATTGAATGAGTTCCTCTAAATCAACTAGCTGTCTGTGCATTTGTTTGACTTGTTGATACCCTCCATGTGGGACCACCAGACTCCTACTCCAATGACCCATGTAATTAAGGGCAAAGGCCCCCCTCCTCTTATCTATAGGGTGAAGATGAAGAGCATATTAACACCCCCACCACCATTGCACTCCCCATATGTATCTCTTCTTCTGCCGTCTTCTGTTGGTGGTTTTTGACACTCTGAGTGTGTGCTCTGTTGAAGAGATACTGTATGTGTTATGCCTGACCAAATCCTTTTGGTTTACCAAGCCCAGGGCAGGATGCTTATCCATCTGTGAGGGGTTTACATGCCAAAACAGATCTGCTGGGTCTCTACAGCATCCCCACACATACCTGCAGCCACTACATATCTTTGCTTATTTACACAATGCAGCACAATATGGATTTGGCTACAACATTCGACTTTATGGTATATAAAAAGGCTCTGTGCCAGTGTGATCTTTATTCTGGAATTGAACTGGAATTTATTAGCTCCCACATCCCACAATATATCCATGCCTTGCTTTAATTTGCATCATTCTACCTGCCACAAATGCCAGTATGATAAATTATGGAATATAAAATACAGCCAGAATTTGTTACGGCAGATTTACTCAAGCACATGAGTATGAATGGTCTGACAATCCTCCCCCGTGCAGGTTGATTGTCAGATGTCAGATACTGGTGTGGTCTGGTAACGCCAGAAAAACCAAGTGAAGGCAACACTTCACAGTCCATGTCTCCAGGGGCCCAGAATAGGTGGAACAGGTGGAGGTGAAGAGATGGATGCTGCACAGCCAGCCTTTGTGTGCTTCTCCAGAATGAAATGTTGATCAGGGATATGGGAAGGGGGCGAGAAGGAGGAGAGCTGGGAGGCGGAGGAGGATGGTCTCCAAGAGGGGGGGGGGGGGGGGGTGAAGCTACTGGTTTAAAATGAGATTTACACATATTTATTAATTTATTTATTTAGCTGAGCTCATAGCTCAAGGCTGTCTTTTTTGTATGCTCTGTGGCCTTGCTGCCCCCTTCCCCCTCCTCCTGTTGTGAGTGTATCTGCAAGTGCAAATGCTGTGTGTGCCTGCACATTTACACCTCTGCTTCTCACCATGTGTGTTTGCACAGTGTGAGAGTTAGTGTATCTTAGCAGTGATTATGAACATTTTTTCCCCTGCTATCACGGTATGTGTTTATGCACTCTCTGTCTCGTATAAAGTGAGGGCCTGAGAGCTAATGTCTAGGGATGAATGGTATCTTTTGGGGTATATCTGTGTTATTATGTGTGTGTCTCAGCTCAGCATCTATTGTACACACAGAAACGCACACAAAGCTCCCAGGCTGCTGCTGCTGAGCGCATTCAGTGCCCGAATATGGGATGTTGTTGATTATGGAGGATATTGGTAAATGACGAAAGAGATGTTTTTATTCATGCAGATTTGCATCAGCCACACTAAAATCAATTTTACCTATATTTGGTCACAACAATTTTAATGCAGAAAGATGATGTGAGTGTAAGATTTCAGAAGCTGGATGTTTTGAATCCTTGTCTCACTGATTTTCAGCCACAGTCAGAAGCTTGTGTTCTCTTGAATGCAGAACAGAGAGGTTTGGGAGCTAGAATGCTGACCAGATGTCAGAACTGGTTGAAAAATATGATACTTCAGGACCAGAAATACATGGATGCCCCTTTCAATAGTGAAACATGTTCAGTTATTGCTTCCATTCTTGAATGCCACTGAAACACTAGGAGTCCTGTTTTTCTTGACTCTGCTGAGTCCCACATAACTTCTACCTCCTGTCCTTCCTAATTGCTTGCATGCTGGCCATAGAATAGGGAAATGGCATTCTGTGGTGTCAAACCACTCAGCACTTGCTCCGTCTGTCTCTGTCACAATGTGGCCATGTGTCTGTCATCTCAAATGTTTCATATTTCTCAGCTTGTTCTTTCACAGCTCTGTTACCATGACTGCAGGATGGAAGTGGGGGTTGCTGTAATGTCACTGAACTGGTAGGTGAACTCAAAAACAGGGAGTTTGGAGGACAGATTTTGTGTCTAGCGGAAACAAAACAAGTATTAGTTTAGCAGTCTGTGGATGCACTTTGCCATGCTCAGAATCTAGAGAAAGAACTATGACTCACAGCTATTGAAACATGTATCACACTTAAACGATGCCAGGCCATGTGGCTCCACCATTAAAATGCAGACAAATACAGACACATTTGCTGTAGTTGCTGCAGACTGTGATGTCTAGAAATGTTTAGAAACCCATTACTTGACTGGACTTTTTCTGAAGAAAAAAACATAGGTTCAAAATTGAACCATACAATGTGGTAAAAATGAAATGGCTACAAAGCATACTTCCAGACAACAATGTATACCTGCACTTGTTTAACCTCTATTTATTTATGTGTGTGTTTTGGGGGACAGAGCTTTGCATGGGATGTTGTTAAAGCTTACAACCGATGTTTTGTTGTAACAAACGCATCTGTCAAACGACAATTTGCCTGTGACAGGGAGCTGTTCGTGATGAGCATTCGGAGAATCTGTGGCCTTCCTGCTCAGTCGTATGAGGATTTATCACCACAGTTGGCGACTAGCTAAGCATATAGCTGGAGACATAACTCTTTCCTCCAAAAGTTGATTAAGGTGGAAGATGGCATATAATAGACATTTACCAATTGTGTGTGCTCTATATATCGCATGATGAGCCCATGATGGGGAATCATAATCTGCCAAATTGTCTTTACAATCCTACTATTGGCAGTCTTATCTTAGAAAATGTGTTTTTCTCTCCTTATTTTGTTGACCTTGACCATGACAAGTTAAAAGATCAGCTCCCAAAGTTAATCTGAAGATTCAAGATTGCCTCCCAAGTAATATTACCACGAAGGCTTGTGAAAATCTGTCCATACGACCACACACACACACACACACACACAACCAGACAGACCCTGTAAATTGAATATGAGCACGTCTAGCAGCACCATATAGTAAATCTTCATTATTTATCTTATCAACAAAAGATGTCTATATGTAATCAAATAATTTTCCGCACAATGAATAATCACAGAAAGTGTGTAATAATTAATAACATAATAACATGCTGTTGCTGTCCCAACTGTTCCTCTACACTTATCGTGACAATCTCTACACAGCTTATACAATATGAAAATAAAATATCTTCTCGCTTAGGATATACAAAATTTGCACCTGCTGGTTCAATGTAACTGTTTTAAATTTTAAATGTTGATTACTTGGGGTACATGAACCCAGTAATGATAAGAGAACCAGCTATTAATTTAGGTAATAGAGATGAACTATTATTTTAACACAATATATGACGTAATGAAATTTGACCTGTTTATTTTCTCGTTCACAGGATCTTAAAATGACATAATAAAATAATAAATAATTAAATTATATTGTAATAAAAACAATGTATTCAAAGGCATGCTCTTCCCTGATGTAAGGGCCATTTGGGGAGAGCTAAAAATATTTTACTGCCTAGTTTATATAGATTGTTTTGATTTCTCTTTTTAAATAATGCTCAAAACAATACACAAATATCGACCAGCAATTGCAAAGGCCAATGTTCAAGTATGAAAATCTTGGATAGTTAAAATGAATGTAAAAAACTAAAGGCCATGAGAGATGTTCATCAGTCAACACATTTATAAGACCTGTACATCCTGTCACATTTTAGGTCTGTTCTCATAGAAATGTTCAGTTACCCGCAGTTAGCTCCAGAGTGTAACTTACTACTATTATTATTATTATTACAACACCTCACTTTGGGTCTAGAGGCAGGGTTCAACCACACCAACACCCATTCTCACTAATTCTAATTTTTCAAAAAGACCTACATTTGATCCAGAAAATTCTTGCAGAAAATTCTTCCAGAAAAATCTAACCTCGGCATGAAATAAAAAAAACTTCATAAACACACTAAAGGAAGTGTTAACCTATTGAGAACCTATGGGGCCTCTTATTATGTGTGGGACCTTGCTGGTCACTGCAGCAATACAGTATTCTGCAACTGTTTTACAGTCAGTGTTTTACTAGTAATAGAAGAAATTAATAAACTCGGACCAAAACCTGGCAATGCAATGGCTTAAATGCTTCCTAAGGCTGTGTTCACCTTCCTTGAAACGATTTGTTTTTCCTTTCAGATGGACTAGAGGTGTGAGATATGAAGCACTTGTTTGTATGTTAAATAACAAGCTGCTGAACCATTCAACATTTAGCTCCTACATATGAGGAAACTGAAAACTTTGTTGGTCTTTTGGCATTTAATTGTTTTTGGTGGCACTAGTTCACATGGAAAGTGTGCTCTCCTATGTGCAATGATTAAACTGGTGCTATGTTACAAAGGAAAACACATAACATAGCAAACTTGCTCTATTATATGTTGCTTTTCCAGGGCTGTGGTATGTGCAGTCAGATTATATTTACAGTTACATAAATTCTAACTTATTTTATATGTTAAGTGTTAATAACTAAAACACCACATCTGTGCTGTTGATTGTCTCAATTCACTCAGTCTTGTCAGTGTTTTCATTGCCTGTGTCCACTGCCACGACCTGAATATCAGAGTCATTGTGTGCTGACACCCTTGTCATTTGTGACTCATGTCCTTTATCTGTGACAGGGCTTTGAGGTTTTGGGGTTATCCTGGCTGGTTTTTACACCTTGAGCAATGTACCCCTCCTATTATTCCTTTCCAGGGGGGCAAGCTTTTCATGGGGCTAATTGGAGTGTGCAAGCCATCACAGCTGAAGTGCTCCCGCAGGGCTTCTCTTTCTCTTGTACTCTTTTCTTGCCCTCTCCCCTCCTCCAACACCCAGGCTTTTATTATCATTTGCCATATCAAGTAAACAACCTGTTAGTGTAAATTAGGGTTCAGTGAGTGATGAAGCGACACATATACAAACCCTCCTGCCTCCTCTGCCTCTGTGTTTGCTTCTGTCCCCGGCTGGCACACTCTTTCTATCCCTTTGAGCTCTTTCCTCTTTTGTGCCCCTACTCTCTTTTCTGCCTTGTTTGGCACGCAGTCTTTGGTAGCGATCATGTTGGTGTGTGTGTCTGTGTGTGGATGCAGGGGGTCTGCAATGAAGATTGAAGTGGACAAAAAAAAGCCTTGGTGCAACCTTGAGGTGAAATTAATAATGATAAAAATAATTACTGTCCCATTCCCCTCACCCACTCCTCCCCGACCTAGTTTTCATAATAGAGAACGATAGCCCCCAGTCGCACACTATCTGTGTGGGTTGAAGTGTGTATTGGTGTGACTGTACGTGTGCACGTAGGGGCAGAGGTTGCAGAATCACCATGGCATAATGGGGATAGATGTAGGACAGGGCTTACATGAAGAAATCAGAGAGGCTATCAGGTGCAGCCTGTGTGTTGCTGCTAATAAAGACGCTACAGGTAAAACAGATGGATGCTGTTTCATCCCCCCCCCTCCCCCGCCTCCTGTGCATCACATCAACACCTGTGTTGGTGTTTAAGCTATCCAAACTCACGTCCCCATTGTGGACAAATATTTATTGATCAAGTGTGTGTTTGGTCACTGTGACCATGTGTATTCAGCAGGCATGTATGGAATAGGCAGAGAAGTCTGCGCTGTGACTGTGAGCTTTGCTGTAGCCACCCTGCAAGCACACATACTGTATGAACACACAGTTTTATGACTATGACACCTTATTTGTTGAACTGGGACAGTGTCACATGCTCACATTCTTTCTAATGTGATGCTATCTTATGGGCCTATTCAAATGGAGATGCACACCTCTAGTCTGAGAGCAGTGACATTGAACTGTGTTTGTTGACATGCTGACATAATCTGTAAATCTGGCATTAGCAGACTAAGACCCTGTTCTAACCAAAAACATCCCTGCATTAAAAAAATGCCAATCCACAAGGTGGGTTACCTGACAAATGAGCTTGCCTATATAAGACTTTCATTATGTTGTTTGTCAGGGAAGTGGTCTCAGTTAAATGAATGCTTTTGCCCAAATAGTAATTTGCTAATTAAGAATAATGTTTTCTGTGGGTTGTCAGTGAACCAGGGATGGAAATTACTGTAGAAATAGTGATCACTTTGTGTTACACTCACCATCATGTATACAAATATGTTTTGATAAAAACAAATTAAGGAGGCTACAGTTTTATAGTTTGCTGGGCTAAGTTTTCTCAGAGGTAAATATTATACTGGGTACATGTTATTGAAAAATATTATGAGATCTCTAAAATGTTTTTGTAGTTTTCCATGTAAACTCTTCTCCCCAATCCTGACCAGTCTCATCCTGTCTAGTGTATGAGTAGTAAGTCTTTGATGCTAACCCTGTCCTATCCATGCTTCGTTCATTGTTGATGCTGCCCAGCAGGTGATAGAGTTGCCACTTTGACCATCGTGGAAAACTGTCTAGAGCATTGAACGTGGTCTATTCAAATCCCCTTTTTCCCAACCTCCCTGCAGGAAAAAAAAATCCCCCATGAACTCCCACACAGTCGCATAATGTTGGTCTCTCAGTTTCAGAAAGGGCCATAGGGCCAAAGGACTAACAGCTGGGAGCTGAGGCCTGTTCTCCACTGTTACCAGTGGAGAACTGCTGGCAATAAGTCAGAACAGAGCAACAGAAGGACCACTGAGCAACTCCTGACTCATAAACCCTCTGTGGACAAGGGGAAAACCTTGCCTTGACTGTTTCTCTGGCAAAGGTAAAGTACGCTACATTTGGCAGTAGGCCTCTAGTGGAGGAAATTCACTATGAAATGTTGAAAACTGAAAAATGTTGTAAGACTGTTGAACTCACTGGGTGTCACGCTTCTTTATTGTTTGACAGAGAGATTGTGGTTTTGATTTAAAAATATAAAAGACAACACTGTTGTATCAGTTGTACATTATATTCTTAATTACCTTTTGTGTGACACAGTTCTTGAACCTGTTCACCAATTACTTTTGACATGATATTTTATCATCCTACATTTGTTTATTCATATAAACCCATCTGCTGGCTTAAATACAGTTGTTGAATTTCTTTATATAAAGGTGAGATTAGTCCCGTCTTACACCTGATGCAAAGCTGCACAAATAGTGCTAGTTTCCAATCAGCGTCTCCGCTCCACCGACTACAACTATGTGAGCAGAGGTACTTGGTGGCTCTGAGCACAGCTAACGTGACACATTATAATGCCAGGTGTAAAGGAGGCCTACTGTATGTGTCATCTTAAATGTGTGTGCTCCTGCCTTATCGACTTGCTTGCGCTTGTTCCTAACTCCAAACTTCCATTTGGCACAAGTTCCATAAACCTTTCTTTTTAAATAATGATTTCAGCTCAGAGTTTTTGATTTTTAGGTGCACCTGGCTTTTAAAGGGAATGACAAACAAAACTCTGATTAGCTTAACTGATGTTGTGTCTAAAACACACCTATGAATAATGCAGACACTAAATATAACCCCTTTTGCGCCTTGCACCTTACTTTATGCCAAGGTTATGCACATAATGTCAATAGCAAAATTAGACACACCCTAATGCGCTTACACCACATGCTTTAGACCATGCATTTTAGATAATCTAATTAGGGCCCTTAAGTTTAACTCAAGCCAGAGCTGGAAAGTTGAGAGGGTCTGCATTTATTTTCAGCAAATTCTCCAACTGTAACCTTAGTATGCCACATACAGTTGGAAAGCTATCAAAGCTGCACAAAAGGAATTAAGCTCTTTAAGCAGTCTCGGTGGTGATTTAGATTAATTAAAAGTGTTTGATTAAGCTAATGAGGAACAGGAAGGTGGCTGTAGACATGAGTGAGAGGAACAGCAAAGGAGACCTTGGATAACCTCTGACCTCATTCTCCAAACTCGGCAGACTGTACCACCTAACTGACCTCATGGAACAACTGGAGAGGACACACATGGTCTACAAAAAGTTATTGCTTTTACTTGTACCATGAACTTTTTCTTACTCCACTTTCTTTTATTCTTTATGTCCCCACACCAGCGAATACAGAGGCAGTTCAGGTGTAACGTTTTCAGATTGTCCATTCATCTGTCCAATCACTTCTTGAGGGTATACCATACGAATTTGGCACAAATGTTTACTTGGACTCAAGGATGTCCGGATAAGATTTTGGTGATGACAGGTCAAAGCCACCGTGACCTCACAAATAGCTTGAGAATATCCTTTCATATTTGGCAAAAATGATAACTTGGACTCCTGGTTTCAAGTGGCCGAAGGTAAAACGGCCCAGGTGATGGTGGCCCAGAAATAGTCTCAACAACAAATACAACCTTACATGAGAACACACCTGGAGCTGCTGTCACTCCTTCCACATCACTCTATCTTCTGCTCCAATGTTGTGTTGACCCATGTGCAACAGTAGCAGCAGAGAACAGGTCACTTTACTACTGAGACTTCTGTGTGAGGAATGTTGCTTTCTCATGTCGGCAAATGTGATGACTTACCCCTTTAAAACTCTGGCAAAGACTTGCTGTACGTGGTGCCCATGAGAAACTAAAACACTAAAACTTATCACATGATCTAAGTGGATTGCAAGAGGCTGTAAAAATGATGAGGAGAGCACTGATAAGTCATTCTGCATTTGTGACAAAATTCTAAAAACCACCACCTGTTACAGTAGGTGTCTTCAGGCTCTCTCTCTCTCTCTCTCTCTCTCTCTCTCTCTCTCTCTCTCTCTCTCTCTCTCTCTCTCTCTCTCTCTCTCTCTCTCTCTCTCTCTCTCTCTCTCTCTCTCTCTCTCTCTCTCTCTCTCTCTCTCCCTCCCTCCCTCTCTCTCTCTCTCTCTCTCTCTCTCTCTCTCTCTCTCTCTCTCTCTCTCTCTCTCTCTCTCCCTCTCCCTCTTACACACACACACACACACACTGCACACGCAGTGTCTCACAAGCACTTGTACTAATGTATTAATGACCACTGAGTAATTAAGGTTCAGTGTCAAGTACAACATGGGTCATGGCGGGTAGAATCTGATTGCAGCATTTTTTTCAGTTGTAAGTATATGTATAGCGCAGAGAGGCCACAGAGAGAAACAGAAATGTTAACTGTAAAAGTTGCCTAATATTTTCCTTTTTTTTTTTCGTCCCGCCCCCTTGGACGTCTGTACTTCTATGTGGATAAACACATTGACTAGAACTGGCCCGGGAGCAGCAGCTGGCCTGGCAGGTAAATAACTTCACTTGAGTCAAGTATAAATCTTTCTTCACATCAAAGTGAAGACACTCAAGAAATATGCAAAGATGCAGTATATGCATTGTATGTGTGAACACTGTGCACATGCATTAACCTTTTTGTGTATCTGCTTATGTGTGGGTGTGAATGTATCAGTGGTTCAGGTTGTGAAAGCATTCTGGCCATGATGGCCTGGCTGTGTGCTCCTGCTGTGGGTCACTCAGGCTGCTTGGACATGATGCAGCTGACTGTGTGTGTGTGTGTGTGAGAGAGAGGGAGAGAGAGAGTGAGTGCAGCTTGCTGGCTTGGGAGTGTTTATATCTGTAATAGGCACTTAACCACACAAACCCAGCAGGCAGCTAAAGAGACCAGAAGAGATACTCAGTGGTGTTAACAGCAAGTTCCTCCCTTTACTGTGATAATTTAATGCAGTTTTTCTCTTTGGCCTTGTACCATGGAAGGTATTGTATAACCTGTGAGAACATTAGGGTATTTGTGATACACTTGGAAAATCTTTTTTAAATCTTTTTGTATCCATAAGATCTGCTGAAAGACTGGATGTAAAATGAGCTAGTAAGATGGGGGGTGTGTATTGGAGAAATACTTATCCATCATTTTTGGTGAGCAAGGACTCACAGGGAGAGCTGGAAGTATTTTGAGTGCTGTCTTTAGTGTAGTGGTGAATTAATCTAGAGCGGAGTGTGGTGCACAATGCTGTGACATGTGGAAAAAAGTTGGATAATTCTGTGGAAATGGAGATTCCAATGGAAAACCATTGAAAAAGCAACAGAAGAGAAGAAGAAAAACAAATGTGAGTACTGCTGAAGACAAGAGGAGAGACTTGGAGGTACAGGATTGGAAAAAGAGGGAGATCAGTGAAAGAGGGGAGGGGGTCTAAGGGGGAGAGCAGCAGGAAGAGAAGATCCGTAGAGGGAGGGAGAAAGGAGGTGTGATAGTGGGTGGTAGAGGAGGAGACAGTCTGGTGGATGGGCAGAAAGACAAAGGAAAGAGAGGAGAGTGAAAGGGATCTGTCAGAGGGCTGGTTAGGGATGAAGTGACTAATAGATGCACAGAGATAAGACACCCAAGGTCTCTGGAGAGAGATACAAGAGTGCAATATGGAATAACATAGTTGTTTAGTGAGAAAAAGAGAGATGGAGGATGAAATCTAAGAAAAAAGGCAGAGTGATAGACAGGCAGAGAGAAGAGGGAGGAGAGAAGAGCTGGATGAGAGAGAGGGAGGCCGTCTCATAGAGTGTATACAGCATGCGTGGAGCTGGTGCTAGAGCGAAAGACAGACAGAGAGAGGGAAGGAGGGAGGGTGGGAGGAGAGATGGAAACAGAGGGAGGGGTGAGGTATTTAAACACCAGAGCAGGACAGCAGAGGCAAAGCTCTGAACTCCCCGAGAGTGAAGGTAGGACAGGGAGAAGGAGCAGAAGAACAGATCAGTTTCAGTTTTTCCTCACTTACACTCATAAATTTCACACATAAAAATAGACAGACGCACGCAAACTCTCACGCACTTTTGGACTTTCAACTCATCTGTGGACTCCAAGGGCTGTCCGCTGGAACTCTACCTTCCTTGCTCCCACTCATTACTCTCCTCACCACTACACCTACATCCACTCCTTAGTCCCTCGCCGGGTGGGGGCAGATGGCCATGGTGCGGGCCTCTCTCGGGGCTGCCTTAGGCTGTGCCCTGCTGGTCCTAGTCTTGGGGAGCAGCAGTATGGATTTCGGGGCACCCCCAGCAAGCTTCTACCCCCGTTTCAACCCCTTCTTCTTCCTGTGCACCCACCACGGTGAACTGGAGGGCACTGGGGTGGCAGAAGGTGCGGGAGAGGTGCTCCTCACCCTTCAAATTGTGGGCAGCCCTACTGCTTACACTCCTGGACAGGAGTACCAAGGTGAGCACACCCCCTATGATGTCCACTTTTTTAACAGCATACATGGGAGCATTTGCTCTATTGTTTCAGCATTTTGTATTTTCAATTATAATGAGTAAAATAAGAAAAGTATTTTAAATTGATTGGTTTTTAATTTTCACTGGCTGTGAAAATACAAGTTAACTTTTTTTTTTAAAAAAGCTTTGCTTTTGTAAAACCACTTCCTTTTGAAATTGTAAATGTTGTTGATCACTAAATCATGCAAAATGTGCTATTATGCATATTATACAGTGTACCAAAGATATTAACCCAACGCAAGAATTATTCTTCTTATTTAGTTTCTTATTTAGTTTCACACATAATACACTGCTGTGGAGGGGCTGTGCAGTTTGTGTGGGGTAGTTGTTGTAGGAAACCAGCATTTATGTAACTAATAAGTAGTGATGCTGAGTGGGACTCCTGTTCAGTGCTGTGAGCAGCTTTGGTGTTTTACTGAGCTGTGATCCTGTGCGTAGGTGGCTTCGCCACAGGACTAACAGTGAGATCCCTCCAACTGAAAGAGTGTGAGAAAACTGCAAGTGCGAATGGACAAACAGAGCGCCACAGAACAAGATTCTTAGACTGATAGAAATGAAGATCGGTAAATCACACTTTGAGTGTAAACAGAAGTGAAGATTATCGTCCTTTTTCCCCACACTGATGTGCTGGCACCTGGTCTTGGAAAAAAGATCCCCTCTGACTTCTTAAGCTGTGTCACCATTGCTCAGTCACTCACTCTCGCCGCTCAGATGACACTGGGGACAGTGACCCGTACAGACCATCACAGACCCACTGAGGTCACATTCCCATGCAGCGAGCTCAAAAAGTTGAACATATATACAATTAATATATGTTACTGATTACATGTAGTTCCCTAAATACACGCATGTTGTGTACATAGCCCATATATGTTCTTAACCCAGTTTTTGTTGTCTTACTAATAACACCAGTCTTGTGACGTTAACAACTACATCCCATTATCATGGCCAGTGATTGCAAAAGAGGACATGTGCAGGCAGTTAAATTGTATCGCGAAAAATGAGAAGGCCATGAAAACAGAGCAGGGAAGAAGAGAAGTGTGGAAGAATCAGTATTATCCTCTGTCTAAAAAACAGTCCAGATCAACCCTTCAGCGAAGAACCTTTTAACAAGGGCTGGGCTTGTACAGAGAGATTTGAATAACTAGCTGGTGGATGGGAGGGATAGAGCACTAAGAGAGGTTTAAATAATTAGCATTAGAAATGTGGTGGATTGGGAGGAGGGAGAGATTTAAATAGGGCCATGGCTGGGATCGGATGGAGTAGGGGGAGATTTAAATGATGATGAGAGGATTGAGCTGATAAGATACCAGCAGCAGGGTTTGCACGGAAAAAAAAATTACATTGTTCCAAGCTGCTCACTTTTTTCCCATCCTCTGTTGTGGCACATGATGGCAGCTCATTGTTGAATTTGTTTGACTTTATTGGGGATAAATGCAAGTGAAAAAGTGAAACAGGGCTGTCCGTGTGTGGACAGTTTGCATCCTTTCCGCCTCTCTCTTCCTCTCACCATTTACTGGTTCCATCCATGCTTACAAGTCTGTACGACGGCCCCTACCCTGCTCATTTTGACAGAATGGTGTGGTTTGAGGGCAACAGACTTGGATGTAGCTGTATCTCTATCTGCCGGCTTTGGTAAAAATAATGTGAGAGAAAGATAAAAAAAAAAAGGGAAAACGGCATATTAGATATTCTGGTAAAATATTCTACAAATTTTGTTTTTCAGAATGTTTCTTTTAATTGGTCAGTTGTTTTTTTTCTCTCATTGCTTTTCTATGTGCCTGCAGGGCTATAGTTTTGGATTACATTCAGTTTAATCTTCTAAAAGCAATGTGTGATCAAACCGCTGAATGTGCTGCATTTGGAAATGGTGGGCGAGAGCATTAGAGATACTAGTGGTGGGGTTGAAGGGCTGTAGAAAAGAAAACTGAAGAAAACAAGAAGAAGACTAATGTTTTAACTTGAGGGAGTAGAAGATTGAAAAATAAGAGAGGCAAAATGACCTCTTATAAAAGAGATGGGAGATAAGTGTCTCAGAGAACCACCTCAACATTTGGTACTGAGCATGAGTGTGTGTGTGACCAGTTTATCGCTCAGTAATTGGGTTTCTGACCTGACCTCACTGCCTCTCACTCCTCTGTTGCTTTTGAATCACACGGCCATGTGTGGGCAGCACACTGTGCCCTGTGTTTTGTAGTTGTGATTACTGTGTTTAGCTATGAGAAGTGACCAAGAGAGATTGTGTCACTGCTGTTTGAAATCGTTGAGAGGGTGGGTGTACTGGCAGGGTCATAGTGGACTAAATGAAAACAGAAATCCTGTAGTGATAGTCTGAACTGCTGCGAAAAATAGAGAGGGGAGAAATGAAAAGGTTTGTGGAGTTTAGTGTGGCTGCATTCAGACTCTAGGGTCAAATCTTGTACAAGACAAATGGAAAACAAGCGTCACTGACATACTGCCCACATATAGCCTTATCTTTCAGAGGATAGAAACGGAAAGATGCAAGGTTACTATGGGATTTCAGCCTGTTGAAAAAATCAAATGACCCATTTGAACCACTTTTGCTAAACTCTGGAGGCAGTTCTTTATTGTGATAATGTCTAAGCATTTCTCTATTCATTTTGACCTCTTTTAACACTGCTCTGGAAATGCGATATATTCTCTATACAGCAACCACATGTTTATTTAGGAAGTAACATCAGACAACCCAAGCCAGAACCCTGTTTCTACCAGTTAATCAAATTGCTGTTTTTCGTTCCTGACTCTTTTTTTTGTCCTCCTGCACTGGAAACCCTGCATGTTCAGTCTCACAGATGAACAACAGGGCTCAAGAGGGGATGGTGACACAGCAGTGCGAGAACAGGAAGAGGCTAAATTCCTCTTAACAGACTGTTTTAGTATCAGAAAATATGGCCTTTCCCGTAAGCACTGGATTCAAATCATGAGTAGAGGGGACACCATTCCTATGTGTTATGCAGTCAGATTAGAAAGCACAATGGAAAACATTGGTGAGGGAATGGAATAGCAGTGTAGTGTCCTCTGCAAGTCATTGGAGAATAGCTGACAAAATGGAGGTGCATAAGCAGAAATGGGCCAGAGAGATTGATTGAATAGCTCTGAATGTCATAGAATTTCTACAGTTTGTGTTTGTCAATTTCATTCCATTTTTGTGTTAATGCTTTACCCTTTAATGAAAGCCAAGGTTGTGTTTATCATGC
Source organism: Solea solea (assembly GCF_958295425.1). Lineage (NCBI taxonomy): Eukaryota > Metazoa > Chordata > Actinopteri > Pleuronectiformes > Soleidae > Solea > Solea solea. The sequence continues at coordinate 12,097,829 of NC_081145.1, read as the reverse complement.
CAGTGATTTCAAGCACAGCACATGTTTGGATAGAGCACACTGTTTTGTCTTGTGTCAATTACAGTGTTGTATGAAAAATGTTGTGTATTTGCACACAATGTAAGGTTTTTGTTAACGCTTCCATGTACAGAGTTATTGATGTCATTGAATGAGCCATTCACTCAAGTCCCTGCTGAGGCATGCAGGTTCAGGTTGGAAGCATAGCTGTCCCTGTCACCACATTCATTGTTCCTCTGCAGTATTGAAAATGAAGCAATGCTCAATGGGAGTCAGCAGTGTGTCTGCCACAATAGAAAAACAGAAGGCGAAACAGAGGTGGAAGGGAAAGTGACAGAGGGTAGAACAAGACACCTGCTTACAGAACTAGTTTGACAGTACTGGCTGAAATGGCCATTGCTCATCTGCCGATAGTCTCTACAGCATTCCCTGCACCATGGATCTTTTCATGTGCAAATTATTATAAATTAGGACGCGTTAGAAACAATTAACATTTCAAGGAGATTTGGACATTGCCACAAAGTGAAATTCTAAATGGCAACTTGGAGATAAATTCATCTTCACAAAATGCCATCAAGTTCACCCATAGATCAAACAGCAGCTTGGTTCTTGCAAGGGGAAACATTCTATTATCTATAATGTAAAGTTGGTCAGTTGTTAGTTGTGGGAGTTGATCTGTGAGTGTGCAACTGAAGTCCGTAATGTTGGAAGTGAAGGTCAAAGACTCGATGCCCCAGTAAAGCTGGAGAAAAGCTGATATTAACTGATCAAACACCAGGTCATATCAGTAAAGCCACAGCCAGATGTCACGTTAACACATGGCTCATCTTAAAGTCTTCACAAAAGGTGCTGAGAGTCATCTTTGTCTTAAGCTTGAATGCCATTATTGCATCAATCTATTGTGATTTATGCAGCCCATTAGATGTCATCATCACCTTCTGCACCACTTAACCTCTTCACGTCTGCTTTCTGACCTCTGACCATCTCTTGTAAGTCCTGCATTGCTTGGAGGTCTGTTACAGTGATTCGTTTTGGCTGGTGTCCCTTCTCTTCCTTTCCAACAGTCCCGTGCTCCTACTGTTTGTCTCTGTGTCAGCTGTAGTGTTTTACATTTGTCGATTTTAAAAGGAAAGAACACATTTAAGTATTTCTTGCGGAGCAGCAAGCATCGGTCAGTGAACCATCAAAAGACTGGCCTACTTTTTAATGAGATGGCCTTTTTAAAGGAGAAGAAAGGTGAGTAGAGGGGGGCTAGGGGCTAATGGTTTAATAGGACTCTTTTATGAGTAAAGGAAATGCAACATGCCGATAGCACTCACACTTTCAAATGGTCCAAATCCATGCATTCATTAGCTTTCCGGCTCTTCAGCCTCTCTGTCTCCCGCTGCTTTGTCTGAATAGGTCATTTCACTGAGTGGAGGGAAGTGTGTCAAGTGTATTACTGTTTGTGACGGCTTGCTGGGTGTGTTTGGATGTTCTGTCTTTGTGGTCATTGAATGATGAACCATTTTAAAGAGCATTGTATTCACTGATATATGCCAGTTTCCTTTATATAAGGGAGCAGATGGGCGAGAAATGAGAATGGAGATTCATTGGGAATCTTTCCTTTGTCACACATGCATGCTTGGCCATGCAAACAGCACTCAGTTCTTAGTAGGTGATCCATCATCACATGAACACATGTCAGATGTTCCACTTGCTAAACACAAATGTTCTGATCAGCGGGCTATTACAATTATTTGTGTCAGTGTTACAACAGAACATGAAATGATAACTTGTATAGGGGTGGGTATTTTTCTCTTTTCAGGTGCTAAATGGCCGTGTCAAGTTGATGCTACCGGAACATGTTTCAGCTATTATAAATCACCCTTGAAACCTATGACAAAGTGTCAGTGACAGACATATCTTCTGTCTTTACAATTGTATTTCCCCATGAAGCCTCAGTGAGCCACGAAGAGCTCTAGAGAATTTGAGGACATGATAGTTGAGATGGGCCAGATGCCACGTATATGCTACATTTATGGAAAATTGATTTCCTGCATCGGAGCACAGTAAATCGACTCGAATAACAGTGACATTGTAAGCCTTTGCCAGGTTGGTGCCAGATGATGGCAGAATGGAATTAGGTGTGGTAGAAAGAGCTAAATATGAAGGCAGTGAGTGGATCTCTGCCAGGCAGGAGTTGTGTGTCTGTGCCAGCCTTTTCTGGAGAAGTGGCAAGTAGCTATGAGTTAATTTTCCAGCCAAAACAAAAATGCTCGTAACAAGCAAACATGAGTAGTGTTTTCAGTATGTTTTCTGAGTTGGTAGACGAGTGGGCATTTATATTTTCACAATGTTGGAGTGTGTGCTTGCCTGTTGTGGGTTTGCCTGATATGAAGTGCCTCTCTGTTGATAATGCAAGCTTGGGGGTGCAGATGTTTGACTCCAAATGCCTTATACCCCATTCCCACAGGTCAACTCCCTGGTGTAATTATTTGTCTGCTGTATTTTGATGCACAAATTGCAGCACAACGCTACAACACACATTCATCCTCCATCCATTATCATGGCCAAAATGTTTGTAGTGATCCTTACTTTTAACTTGGGACAGTTCTTAATATTATTTATTTTATTTTTAAACAATTGATTTAAAGAAAGACTAAAATAAAAGATGCAAAGTAGTTACCACCATAATATTAACACCATGGTTATGGTGTACGTTTTTCCTCTCCCCACTTGTTTTTTTACTGTCACGTCCATGACGTCACCATTCACACATGGGTGAAAATACACCTCAGGGCAGACCAACCACTTTTAGGAGCTTCTCAAGGGTTTTCCGTGCGGAGGTTTAAATTTTAGAGGTACAACCCTGAGCACAACTTTAGCAACATGTAAACCAACCAAGAAATATAGTGACGTTATGAGTTTTTCCTTGCCTGCAGTGAAACATGATTTGCTTGTGTTCGTGCTGTTACTTGCTCTCATTTCTGTTGTGACTGAAGATGAAGTATGATGTGGAAGGAGGATTTCATTTATTGTACATACATCAGTCTCTATGGTAAATCATAGTGAAAAACCAAGCCCACACAGCACACTCTAGACCCTGAGGGCGAGGATGAATTTGAACTCCACTGTATTTGTTGCCTAAGTTTTCCAAAAGAAAACACAAGGGATGCACCCTACACAGTTTATATGAATAGTTATTTTATTGGCATGCTGCACCCCTCACTGTATGTGTCTACTTTTAAAGCACAAACAGGTTGTAAACATAATTTTTTTTTCTTTTAATTTTCAGAAATTGCAAACACCAGCACTGCATTTGATATTTAGAGTTAAGTATATCTATGCAAACTCAGTGTTCTTATCACAATCTACCTCATAACAAAGAGCCACTGTTCATTGTCTTTAACGAGTACCACGTGGCTCTAAGCCGGATTTTGAATACTGATGGATCCTTTTAAAATCTTTCTTTCCTCCTCTCTATCCTTTCTGCTGAACGTGTTGTTCTTTTGGGGTGGTTTCCCAGCCGCTGTTGATTGGTGTGTCAGTTTTGCCAATGGCCTCTTCCTTCGAGAGAATGGAGGTCCTGTCGGAGGATTGTGAACCTCCTCCTCCTCCCTCTTCTCGTGCTTTGGATTCTCCTACTGGCAGCTTCATTGAGAGAGCTGTAATCCCTGCTTGGGGGCCAGTGTGTCGTCTGTGCTGATAGCATTCAGAAGGCTTGTAGCACTCTAATGGATCCACTACAGAAGAGATGGTTTGGTGCAACTGGCTGGATGCTGAGCATACAGCACGTGGCACAGGCGGATTAGCTCCATCCCCATCAACCCCCATTCAGCACCAGCTTCTTTCGAACAGCGAGACCCACTCTGCCCAGAGAGACACAACAGGCTGGCAGAGGCAGATTACACACACCCATGCAAATGCACAAGTTCACACATATTCCTGAGGAAAGTGACAGCATGGTTGACGGGTTTGGTGTTTACAGGGTCCCTGATGCTCTGTTGTGAAATCCTGCAAATAAAACCTTGTACCTCAAGCCCCCATAGGTGTATCACTGAGCTCTGACAAAGGATTAGAAAATCCACAGAGATTATACCAAAGGTGTCACAAATGACAATGATAATCCATCCAGATTTCTTGGTTTATCAGCTGTGATGTGAGCTCACCTTTACATTTCACATATCGACAATAATTTCCTCCTTGAAATCCTGAGTTCATATTAGACAAACTAAGGAGCGCCCAGTGGGCTAGTGTGTCATGACCGTGCTTAGGGCTATGAATTTAGCTTTGCCAAATTTCAATCAAGTGGACCACTTAACTACACACTACAGAATGACGTGCCTGGTACCCAAACCGAGTAGAGCCGAGTAAAGCTGAGTGATGCTAGAACTCTATAGTGGAAAGGCACCATTAGTCATGACAGTAGAAAGAATCATAATAGTAATAAAGTCACTGAATGGTTGCAGCTATAAAGTAAAGCAAAGGTATGGGGTTAAGACAGTAAGAGGTGAAATGGGGGGGTAGAGTGAGCATGACAAAACTAATTTCAGCAATGAGTGTATTTCTAACCAAGCTAAGATAGTCTGATTAAGACTAGATGTCAAGTGAAATGCTCCCCATTGATCAACTGCCAGTAGAGACCATTTTATTACTGCAACAAGCTTGTTAATTAGAAATCAATCTTTTCCCTCTGTTATATGCAGCCCCCTCCACCCCACTGCCCTACTCTCTTTCCACCCAAACACTCATACACAAAACCTTAGGAGGCATGTCAGTCTTTGACTAATGTCAGTATTTTTTCACTTAGTTGGCTATAACCTCTAATTTTAACGCCAAGAAAGACCAGGGAGTGGAGAACAAAATAGTGAGGCACAGTATCCTGCCTTCCTCTCCAGCTCCCAGGGTGTCTTTGTGCTCTCTGAAGAATTTGCCAAACTCTGGGATTGCTTTAAAACTGAGAACTAAAGTGGAATTTATGAGCTGAATAACAGTTCAACTCCATCTGTGTGCAAAAATCTTTATCTTTAAAGGAGTTCTATATTACATCATTTTATTTGTTTTGATTCCAAAAGGCATTCTTTTTTGTTGGGCATATTGTATTGTATGTAACATAATTAACTATAAAGTTTGTGTCAGTTAAAAAGGCTGGAGATATAAATTGAACCTAAAGTAGTTACGTTTTTAATAAACCTGGACATCTGTGTTCTCATATGCATGTGTACCTTATTGTGCACCAGTTTAAGTACTTCAACTTTCAACAATTTGAACATATTCATACTGTTGCACAATTCAAATTTAATTTAGTTGCTGTTGCACCACTTGTTTTTAATGACTCTGCTGTTGTACATTTTATTATTATTTTGCATAAGAACGATGCAATATGCTTCAAATATTTTAATTCAAACAGGTCACAACAAATCTCAAGCTTTGTCCTCACATCCATATAAATACATGTATTTGAGTTTTAAATAGAAAGCATGACATCCCTCATATTCATTGGGATTATATTCCTCCTCACAGTCAAAATTGTATTATGTAAAAACCTGTTGAAAATCCATGCATGTGATTTGTAGTATGCACTACACCAGGGATGCACAATATTGGTATTGGAAAATATCGGTCTATTTTCATTTGTACATAAACACTGTAATAGAAAACACTTATATTATTATATTTTATACTATTTCAAAGACCAGCAACTGCCATTGGTATATTGGTATTGGTTATTGGCCCAAGCATATGCCAATATTGGCATATTTGGTATCGGCATTAAGTCCAATATCGTGCACTACACTACACTGATAACAATGTAAGTGAGCCTCAGGTCTTTTTCAAACTGTTCAAAGTCCAGGTTGATACTGTGATAAGATCTGCAACTTGTGTCAGCCCACGAGGATGGCTTAGATGAGGGCAGGTGCACCTGGTGCTAACTCACTCACTTATTCTCTTTCATCTCATAAACTTCTGTGAGCCTGAAAAACAGGGAGGGTTATTCAGAAATAATATACTGTATATACATACAAAACCTGAATATATATTTAAGATTTGAGTTCTTGAGTGCTTTCAAAGCTACTTAATCTCTGTTGAAAATAATTTCATAAAGGCACTTTGTGATTGTCCATGATTGGTCCATTATCTCCTTCAATGTAAGGAGGGGTGTATGTGTCACCAGTAACTGAAGAGCTCTCTAGTTTGACCCCAGTAAATGTGGACAGGGTAATCAAGCTGCTTATGCTCCTATGCGGTACATTTGGTTTCTCTGCTCTCGACAGACTTCATCTGTTTTTTTGAACAATTGGTTCCTAGGACACATACATTTTAATGGAATTCATAAAAAGTATCTGAAAGAAAGATGTATTATTAGAGATTGAAATCAGATGTCAAACACCTTGTGTAAAATAACACTGTCTGCACTGTCACAGCTGACTTGCTCTTTGGCTATGCGTGCTGTATGTTTCTGTGCAAACAGAAACAGATCGGTATATTATGTGTTGAGGTCTCTTCATATACTTATGGATGGCTGTGTCTTGATTTTTATGAGCTTCGGTTTTGGGCACACTGACCATTCTTTGACTTTTCTCTGCGGCAACTTGTATCTGTAACTTGTGGTAGTTGACGTTATATTACTTGGTTGATGACTGCCTTGTAGAATGATGCATTAGCATGTTAAATGTGACTGTTATAATGCTACATGTATCTCACTGGCTTAAACTGTTAACTGTATGCACACATGGATAAGTACATGGTGTTAATCATTAAGACAACTCTGGTCACGGCAGTCACCAGGTGGCAGAGAGAAAGTCTGTGATTATTTATATTAAGCTTTCCTTTGCTACTAACACATGTGGTGCATTCTTGTCCTGACTACTTTGATCCTGTCAGTATTTCTCTAAGAAGATGAAGAGTGAAGACAAAATCCAATAAACAGAACTGTAGCTAATCAAAATGCATTTAGAGATCAGTACTGAGATGGGATCTGCACGCTCTTTGAGGCCCAGTGAACCTATGAATAATGTTGAAAGCCCAGAAACATGATTCTCTATCAAAGGCAATCTCAGGTAAAGGGAAAAGCCTTTGAGTTGTCACATTGTGATATGCTTCTTTTGAACATGCAGTGTTTTATGAAAAACTACGAAAAAATGTTCTGTCAAGACTGATTTTGCCCTTTTGGGTAGTGGAGATGCCTTCTCTCAGGGGTGTGTGTGCGCAGTCAAATGTCAAGCCTTTATCGCACCATTAAGAGTACAAGCGATGTAAAGCACATTGTATGCACAATAGTATTATTGGAAAATGATATGCAAATGAAACTACTCTGAAAGAGACTAAAGGGCGTTTAAAATGAGGCTTTTGGTGGAGTATGTACACCTGTGCTTACTTCTGTTCAAGCACGTGACACACAGGCTCGTATGAATGTAAATGGACACAAATGCACTGTATCATATAAAAGCAGCAAAATGAAGTGTGATCGTGCAGCAGATTATGTGTGAGGAACAGGATGCCTGTGTGATAGAACTGACTCTTCACTCCTGTTTTTCTCCATGGCTGAAGCCAAGTGAGGCAGGCAGGAAGGCTTCAGCTTACCTCCTTGTCAAACAGAGTAGGAACTCATCAAAACAATGCATACCCAGAACCATAACAAGTTGCACATTATAAACTCAGTCAGTAGTCTTTAAATGACCAATAATGTGGTCTCAGGAGATCAATTGATTTCATGAAGAATTTGTCGGAGATGTTGTAGTTACGCAGACATATAGAGACTCGGTGGCTGATAGGTTGTCTATGATCTAGTGTTTCACAGCAGCAGATGGCAGTGCCAGCAGGCCAGGATGGTGCCAGAAGGTTACGCAATGGAATGATGCCTCTAAGACCTGACTTGATCACTGCATGACACATGTGCAGAACCACACTTCCCACACCATCTTCTGAAACCGAAGAGAAGCGTTTGTATTTATGTAATGTGGTTTCTCTGTAGTTTCATGAACTTGTCAATCCAAAGGACTGGCCTTTTCTTTTCTCATCAGAAGACATAAGGACCCATCCATTTTGGTGTCATGCTAGTGACTGACAGTTTGAACCATTTCAGGGAGCTCGGAGTGAATTGATACCCGACACTGGCATGACTGCGGAAACAGATGGAACTATTGCTTCCCCATGGTCAGACCTCTATATCCTGGTCCTCTCTGGGGTACATATGTGTTTGCCAGTGGGACATGGGTCAGATGGTTGGTTATCTTTGTCGAGGTTGTTGCCAGGAAAACCTAAATCTATTTGGAAACAAACAGGGTGCCCTCCTGATTCACTGAGATTCATTGATAAAATGTTCTGTTATAGTATTTCCTTTTCATGACAGATTACTATATGTATCTTATTTTACCATTGATACCTTTTTCTGTGATTATAGTGCATTACAGATGGACAATGTATCTCTTTCCATCTAGAGGAGAAGCACCTGAGAGCAACCAAATATTGCCAGAACCTCCTAGGGCATGTCTTAAGTACTTTTCATATGTTTTTCTGAAACTTGTGGGAGTAAATCTTACGAATGTAGGCATGGTGAAGTCCTGTGGGTGTGTTTGTACACAAAGAGCAGAAAGAAGCTGTTCAGGCCATGCCAACCACATGGAGACTTCATTGCAAGCACACTTAGCTGCAGCGTAAATCAGGTCTTCTCTTTTTCCTGTCCGACTCCAACCTCATCCCACACTATGCTGTTCTCTAAGAATGAGCTCATGCCACCAAGTGCCAACTACAGCGCAGTCTCCATAAGGAGACATTAATGTTGCTTTTAGGATGCCACTGGGCCCTATTTTTCAAATACTATACTCATGATTACTCAACCAGCTTACAGTAAGCCATTCACACTAGTTTAGGTTGTCCAACATGAGCAGCTCTCTGGATGTTTAGAAAGGAATAGTACCTGAAGACTTTGAAGATACTGTACATATGTGTATATCTATATCTACTGCATATATATAGAGTATATCTATATATATATATATATATATATATATATATATATATATATAGGTATAGATATACACATATGTATGTTCTCAGTCTTTCAATACATTTGTGTCCTGGCAATCAAGATGCACTCAGGAGATACCAGGAGCTAATTCAGTGCTGCTCTTCTTGAGAATAAAGGGAAAGCTGAAATATTAACTCAACACAAGTAAACTGGGAATATGTGAGATACAAAGGAACATAATATTTAGCACATGAGATGGCAAATGTATTGAACATAGAGATAGATTTCAGAAAAGATTAATGTGATATTTATTTATCAGTCTTATCCTGCATATGATCTAGAGACTTGTCAGCAAAGCCAGTATTGTGTTTTGGTGTAATGTGTGGTGTGTTCTTCCTCGATGCCTTCGGTGGATCCACACCGAAGTGAAGAAAACCCCTGGCCCATCAATAGTTGAGTAGGAGCACGGCTGTGTGTGTATGTAATGAGGCAAACCACATCACATCATTAATATTACATGCTGGCTTAGGGCAAAGGGATATGCTGTGTGCTGTGTTCAGGTATGCGTGGTTATATGTGGGTACGTGTGATCTGCATACAGTGTAATAAGCATTTTGTAAGACTTGATCTTTGGTGAAGTTTCAGGAAGTCCAGTCTGCACATAGTACTGTGCATCAAGGATCATCACACAGCAAAACATTTAAAAAATACAGAAAAGATTTTGGAACTCTGGAAAGTCACAGCGGCAACTGTTACGTATTTTGCTAACTACAGGGTACAATGTACAGTGCAGTTTTTCTTGTTGAACTTGCTGGATGACGATTTGTTGTGGAAAAACTTGATGTTTTAATGGACAATCATGCATTGGTTTGCCAGAGGTCCCATTCAAATTACGAAGAGGTCTAAATTTTATTAATGCCGGGCAAAAGTTGCATTTGTCATAGTCTACTACCACCAAACTATATGGACATTCAAAATAAAAACAAATACCATTACATAATGAATTTCCATAAAAGTAAATTATACGTTTGTTTGAAATTATTTAATTAATATAAGACTTTCACAATGTATTTTATTTATTGCAAATAGATCTTACATGTTTTGTAGTGAATCGGTTTCTTTTAAACCTAATGACAAGAAAATCTTGAAATTTAGGTCTAGATGTTTGCAAGAAATAGGCAATACCTGTGTGCACACATGGAGAGTTTGATAATATGTGAATGAGAGTGTTGGTAATAAAGTTCACCTCCATTCCTGCCTCATCCCCCTCGGCCAAGTGAACAGTAGTCAGAAATGAAGTATGGACCAGAATGTTTAAGGCTACCATCAAAGGCTGGCAGTCTCTTCCTTTAGATCTGTGCATGTGCGTGTGTGTTGGTGTGTTGGTGTGTGTGTGTGTTGGTGTGAAGTACCCCCACTGGTGATTGGATCTCATCTGATTAGCTCATCTGTCTGATGCATTCGCAGGCCAGTGAGAGAGGAGTGTTAGAGGCATGTCTAAATAATTAAAATCTTGCATTTGTATTGATCAGGTAGCTCTGCTCTCTATGGGCCACTCCACCACTACTCTTCTCTCCATCCTTCTGTGCCTCTTTTTTGTTTATTTTTTTTTCCCTTTTCTGTTGTAACCTTGTGCCCCGAGCTTTTTTTTCTTCTCAATTCTTTCTCTTCCCAACCTCTGCTTAAAATAGTGTGCAGGTTCAGTGCAGTAAGGAGCAGAACATGCATGAAAGGGGAGTAGATGGAGTAAGGAGAGAGCATTTTCAACCATGGTTTCTCAAATGCGAGTAAGGCTGAACAAGAGAGACTGAAAGAAAGGTGAAAGCAGTGGTTAAAGAAAAAGAAATAGCAGAGTGAAGATAGAAAAAAATGTGTGTAGGAGCATGTGTTTGAGTAGTTAACATGCATGTGTCTGTGGAGAGTAATGGAGTCTGTGTGACCTTGTTGCTGCAGGTCAAAATAAATGTATAAATGAGTGTATTGTGTGTGCCGAGGGTTGTGAATCCCAGTCCAACTTAGTGCGTCAAACCCAGTTCATTATTCCATTAAATACTGCATCACGCCATGGCCTTGGATCAATACAACATAATGCAAACACTGATAACGTGTCTCACCACACACTGGATTGGATTTGTTGAGCAGATAGTCTGATAAGCAAAAAGAAAACAAAAACACACAAGATACAGAAACACAAAATTAACGTGATCATTGTTTGTTTGTATGAGAAGGTTTTTTTTTTCCCTGTGCACTGTGGGTATTGCGGTGCAAGAGGTGTACTGCACAACATGGATTGAATATGATAATACGTCTGTTGCCAATCAAAATATCTCTTTCCCACAATACGGCTTCTTGTACACACTGTATGTGCTGATAAAATTTGCCAGTGTTCAGAGCTGACAAGGAAAAGAGAATACAGAACGCATTATTGCTAACAGTGTTTTCGAGCCACTTATAAAGAAAACCCAATAACTGCAAATAACAGAGATTTTGTACTTCTCTATTGATGCTTAAATCACAGATAAATCACCTTCCTCTTTTTATTCTTTAATATTTTGTGAGTAAATGTAACCATTTGTATAAAGTCTGTGACAGGAAATAAGAGGAGGAGATGTCTGGATATAATAAAGATCGTTGTGGGATCAATTATTGAGGCTTTGATATGGGGGAAAGATGGGCTGAACCATGCTTTTAAGACAGGGTGTAGCACATCCAATCTACACAGACACACACTTTCAGACACATACAAGTGCTTTGCAGCTTGTGTGAGTATGTGTTAATGGAGTCACCCAGACAGACAGACAGACAGCCAGACAGACAGCCAGACAGACAGCGAGACTGGGCCACACAAGAGTCTGTTCTGCCCACATTCTCACAATGAAACACACCAAGCCCAGAAGAATAAACGCCCATGGCCAAACTGACATGTAGCTATTGTTACTAAAAACACACCAACACCACAAATGTCTCCTCCTTTTCCCGTTCAGTTTTCCCCCCAAAAAAACAGGGGGATTCCAGGGTCAGGAAATAACAATGCCTTGAAAGGATTTCAACCTCATCACAAGCAAATATTTTCAAGACAGTTCTTTGAACCACTGACTTTTCCCTTGTGCTCTGATCTGTCTGGCTGGAAGCAGTCCAGTGGCTCAGCTGTCTTCCTCCAGTAATGTAGTTGGCTCTGTGGTCCCGTCACTCAGAGTCTCTGTTTACTGGGCAGATCAATAGCTAACTTGCGGCTGGATTCACTAAGCTATAGATTTGTACAGCTGGATAAAAGACTAACGGCAGTTGATTGTTCTCCTACTGTTTGTGTTGAGCTGTGTGTGATGAATCCCACGGCTATCAGGTTTACAGCCAATTAGCTCATCACTCTCTTTTTGTACATTTGCCACAACAATAATTGTCAGTAGGTTTATATTGCTTTCTTTTTCTTTGATTTAGAAAAACATGACTTGATCCCCCTTTCAGCAGATTCTGTAGTTTTGCTTGTGTGTGTGCTTACGTGTTTCTTCTAACACCTGCCTGCACATCCTCTCCACCTGCAGGGCATTTGGTGTTACTGATTTCCTAATTAATGGTCTGTTAACACCTGAGCACTGTACTTATTAGTAGCAGGATGTTAAGGATCGATACATGCTTATGCACATCACACCAGCTAATTATCTGCTCAGCCTGCAATCAAAGTGTGAACCTATAGCTTTGTATTTGGACAGATCTCTGACAGCTGAACAGTTTGTACCCCAGTCCTTTTGTGAGTTAAATGGCCAGTAAAACACAAGGATATTGTATTATATTTCATAATTTGCATTTATGAGGACAATTGGATGTGGTATTGCTATAACGCATGGCTTTAGAGTAGCACCAGCCTTAAATGTTGTGCTTTTTCTCTCTCTACAGTAACCATCTCTACCAGTGTATCGTTTGATGGTCTGCTGGTGACTGGCCTCTACACCTCCACACCAGTCCAGTCAGCTCCCATCCCTGCTCCAGCTGCCTTTGGCTTCGGTAAGTTCCTTAGGCTCTAGTGTTATTAGGCTCTAGGGGTGCTCTTATTTAAAGAATCGTCTTTAACATGAATCGTGAAGTAGACACGTACGATTCTGCATCAGCGCAGATGTGTGTGATGAAGTGTGGCTTTCTCGTCTGCACACATCACATCACAGAGTTTGCATGTTTAGCAGTTAAGTAAAATAAATGTTATAGGCTTGCTACTTTTCTTGTGGACAGCCCCTTAGAGCCATAAGGGGACAGCCCCTTATGGCTCTACTCGCCTCGTGGGTTAACAACTACAGAAGTCTGGTGTAAAGTGTGTGTGTGTGTGTGTGTGTGTGTGTGTGTGTGCGTGTGCGTGCGCGTGCGCGTGTATAAAACAAAGTCACCGCAGTTTACGTGCAGTGATGTCTCCGCCCACGTTAAGTAGGTACTTTTGTAGTGGAGATGCAACCTAATCGTGCCGTGTCATGCCGAGGCGAGGCGAGGCGAGTAGAGCCGGTGGAAATGTGCCATTAGATCTGGAACTCCAGAGCGTAACCCAGCTGAGTGATTCACATCTGTTCCCAGACAGAGTACAGGACCACTTGTTCACACCCATTGCGACAGGCCATGGGTGGAGGAGGAGTGATGATGATGATGTGACTGTGGTTCTGCCAAATGGATTTTCACTGATTTTTGACAAACGTGAACTGAATGTGAGCTGAGGAGAAGACAATGGAGTGAGATTTGAATGTGAGACCTCAGAGAAACAAAAACAGGTTGTCATTGAATAGCATAAATGATGAATCCAAGGATTGTGATTTTTCTGGAATATCCTGAGGATTTTCCTTCAAATTGGCTGTACAGTTCACAGTTCATTTGGACTCAAGAATGAATTGATTAGATTTTGGTTTTGAAAGGTGAAGGAGAGTGATCTTTGAAAATTCTGCACACTCAGTTGGAGTCACGGTGTGAAAGGGTGGAGGTTTTCTAAGGGTGATGGACCAGTCCAAAAGAAGTCCTCTGAGAACAGGGCTACTGGCCTAGAACTTCTGTGCAGTGGGTTCACTTATCCTGACTAATTCCACTGTTCCTTAGACGCTGACTTCACCCCAGCCAGGGGCAGAGTTTTACTCTTGGCAGCACAGTTTCAATAGGGAGGCATCCGTGCAAGGATTGCATCACCTTTGCTTCACTCTCATTATTTTGAAAGATTTCAAGGGGAGGGTTGCACTGAAACATTAAATGGCAGTAGCTTGTGGGACTGGGTTTCTGAAAGGTGTGTGGCTCCACAGCCGTCTATTACAGTATGTTCACTCTGCTAAGCAGAGATGTTGTTCAAGTGAAACAGAAGTATGATTAGTATCCATTACTGAGTAACTTATTGTTTCCTTTTTCTGTGATATGATTTATCTGCACAATTGGGATGGGAAGGGAAGATGGGATTTATATGAAAAAAATACCGTATAACCCAGTGGCTGCAACCTGAGTTAGCCTGTACACCATGCTTTACAGTAGTATGTTGCATCCGAGTCCTCAGCCTTGGGAGGCCTGATGCTGGATGCTTCCTGAGAGGGAGAGTGTCATTAATGAGTTCATGCAAACCCATTGACATTGCTATGTAAAAAAGACTCTGTGTTTGAAAATGCTTTGAGAAAATGCAGCAGAGCAATAATTAAATGTGATGCAGCTTGCAATCCATTGTTGCTTTGACAAATATTACAGGATTTGTGCGGACAAAGGGGTCATTCAATTCCATGAAGGAGTTTTCTGGGTTTGGTGTTTGTTGTAGAAGATATGATGTGGCTCCAATCCTCCTCACTGGAGGCACATAGGGGACACAGATACACGTGGACAGCAACATGCATACACCCACACACACACCCACACATACACAGAATTCAAAGGAGAAACCAACTCTTACTTAAGAGTACTCACTCCAGCTGTGTACAGCTGTTGAAGCAGTGGCTAGCTGGGTGAACATGTGGTTGACAGATGTATCAGAGCAGGAACCGGCATAAGCTCCAGCATGAGAAGAATGAAACCTCACTGCACCATCACCAGATGACTGCACACACTAAGAGAATTTCAGGTTGCAAATTAGAATGTATTTTGTATTAAATCCCAAGCGACAGCAGATTATGAATTGTATATCCTGTATTTACTGAGAAAGAGACAGATGACCATATGAGGCACATAAATGGATTGAAATGGTGAAAAATTGAGACTGAGGAAACAGATAAATGTAGGGAGTTGTAGAGACAGAGAGGTTAGTGTTTGTACATGGTGTTTGGGATGTCTGGTGGTTGGTGTGGTCAGAGCTATGTCAGTGAGCAGACTGGATGACTGCATGCCAGCCTCTTAAAAGATAATAACCCTCTTCCTCCCATGTCACTCTTCACTGGTATTAAATGGGTAAAAAAAAAAATAATAAAACCAGCACATGTTCATGTATGCCTGTATATATGACTAAACTTCATGCAAATACACACCCCACATCACCGGTCCCCTTCTTTATCCCCTATTGTTTTGTCATGTCCACTAATACAGACATCACGCAAACTCATACACAAATATTATGTTGAGACATTTTACGAGCTTTCACTCCCTCAGAATAACAATGCACTTCACAGTGCATTTGTAAAAAAAAAAAAAAAAAGAAAAGTGAAGCTTTGAGGGAAAGACATTTTTTACTGTGTCATCAGAACTCAACACCCACTCATTGTCAAATTAGTGTGATGGAGTAGTTTGGGTGGCAATCGGGGTAGTGTTAGGAATGCTGTATTTTTGGCTTCTGGACTGAATTACTGCTGCTTCATATTACCAAAGCCTCATTCCATCTCTACCTTAAGACAGGACACTAGTCACAGAGTGGTTAACCGCAGACCCTTTTAATGTTGTTATTGCTTTGCTGTATGACTTGCGTAGAATCAGACAAACCTAGAGCTAAAAACAATATTATGTTTGGGAGACTTGTCTTCTTGAAGGAGGGAGAACACAAGAGTGTAAAGTGTCTGTGGTCTTTACAAATGTGCCCATGTGCCCTATAAATTAGTCTGACTGAGTCACAGCTGCAGCAATTATTCTATTTCTTAGGTACGAAAGAAACTCATCTTTTCATTTTGGGCTTCATGCAGTCTCAATTTTCAGCTAACAGATGATGTAGGGTGTGGAAAATAATTCATTGTGTTTTATTTTGCAGAAGAGCTTGACAACAAAATTATAAAGATTATAAACTGTCTGAGTTGTGTGAAGAGGATGTGTATACACACTGCTAGAAAAACAAAAAAGGTCTACGTCTACAGTATTTGGTTTGGGTAGACAAAAGAACACCACACAGCAATGATGAGATGATATATTGCTCCCCAAAGGCCCGAGCCTGGATGGAAAGAAACACGACACATGATTGATTTGCACTTGCTAAAGTAATGACAATTTTATTTTGAATTATTATTCATTAAAACACAAAGACAGTATATGTATTAATGTAGAAAATTTATTTAGCTGAATTGTAATTATGATGATGAATCAAAGGCACTTAGAAGAAGGAGAAGGCTTTAAGCTATAAGATGAAAATTATAGATAAAAATGCCAACGTGAGTATTGGCCGTGAGTGGAGAGTGAAAAGAGAAAATCCTACGAATCATGCATGAAAAATGGCAAATGGTTACAAATTAAAGGGAGACAGTATGTGAATAATACAAGGAGAGGAAAGGAGGGACGGAAGATGAGCTGATGGTGTTCCATCACTCCCTCTGAAGGAGTAGCTGATTGGTGTGGCTGTGCCAACGCTGAGCCGCTGAAACTGGTCATTGATGGATGAGTTGTGTGTCGAGTGATGTTTATATTGTTGTTAATTTGCATATTTGTATATATTTGTGGGGTGGTTGACTTCCGTTAGCAAGCATTAGTCCCCATCTAGATATGATGGATCTGGCTGTCTGTCTAAGTGACTTGGACATTCAGCCAACACATGACGGATGGGCTCATGCTAACACACACCCCGATCAGAGATGAGATCCTGCTGCACCTTGACCTGTGAAGGAAGGGCCAGAGAGGGTATGTAGTCAGAAGTGTATTCATGCCACCCACACATGCCAAAAAGGAAAAATATATAACCATAATGAATGGTCTTTCTATCCTATTATGCACAATTCAAATATACATCTCCACACACATCATTTTCAAGGCTGAAGGTCGTCTGTCGGCACCCTTGCCACCAAGCCAGATTGAATGTCAGCCAGAATGTCAGACTGTCAGGAAGATGGCAGCTCATCTTGTCAGTATTTACAGAGACACACTTCAGCCTCCTGAACAAAGCCTTGTTTTGGAACCTCTGTGTTTTCACACACACAGCCCTAACAGTCCCAGGAGACCACAAGTGTGCTTCTGCATACTCCTCCATCAATAGGATGAGAAAATCTTAGAAGGAGATACTGTGTAGGGAGAGATGGAGCATAAAGAAGAATGATATAAAGAAAGGGTGGTGCAGAGAGGAGAGAAGGGGCAAGGGAAGAGGTTCCCATGGGGAGAGAAGCTGTCAGTCCCTAGGAGACTTCAAACACCCTCCATTCCTGTGATCAGCCTGCTCCCTGGTTCTCAGCTGACAGCTCCCTGACTGTGCCGCTTAGACTCCCTCATACAAACGCATAGATACACACATACACACATGCTTGCAACCATAAGAGCTCTCACACTCACCAACTTATCCACTCATAACACAGCATATTCAAATTCCATTGACATATACACTCTCATGCTGATTTCGCACACTCGGGGATGTGAGTCTGTGGCACATTCACTCTGACATCCTTCTTCATAATAACCTTGAACACAGTCAAAGTTCTCCTGTTGCAAAACTGCCAAGGACACTGCACAAGCCTAAACTGTTGCGCTTGAAGAGTTAGCTGAGTGGTGGCAAGGTGGTGGTGGTGGTGGTGGTGGTGGTGGTGGTAATGTTGTTAATAATGATGATGATGACTTATCTTAGCCATCACTCCTTTTCTGCTCAGGGCTGAGGCACCAAGAGCAGATCCCTCTTGATGATGAATTCATTAGTGTAGGAGATGAAATGAGTTGTCAGGGGCAGGGTTATGTATGGGAGGTGATTTGTGTTCTCTGCAGCACAGTATTAGATCAGGCTCACAATCAGCCGGGTTGGCTTGCTGTAAATCTCCCGTCTTTGCTGGCACAGGACTTCCCCACCCCTCTCGGCCCTCTGGTCTGAGCTGCTGTTCTGCTGCTCCCATTGCCCACCTTGTCCTCCCCCCACTGATCTCACACTGCCTGGTGGCTAAACTGGTGGCTGTTTATGCGTCCAGAGAAATGCTTATGTGTATGGCAAGTCATAGAGCCTCATGTGCAAAGCCTCCTAAGAAACAAAAAGCAGCCATACTTTCAAGCCATTCAAACTGAAAACAGTACAATCCATTAATAATTTAAAGTAGCTCCACAATGGACTGGTGCTTTCGTGTTGGCCATACATTCTAGCAGCATAGGTCTTGCCTCTCAGGTGTGATGGCAGACCTGCTGGAACACTGCTGCTGGGAATTCACTGGGTTTCACTGAGCTCCAACTCAATTGGAAAACATGGTCCCTTCTTTGAACTCCCACAGCTTCACTAGTTGTTCTTACGTTTGTATGAGTATGTAGGGTTCAGTATTTGTATCTATGTTCATGCATGAGTGTATCCTGACTTGCTGTGTGTGAGTGCACACATATATTTGTATGCACATGCTGAGGATTTGAGTGCTTTTTCCTTTATTCCTGTACTTTGCATCCAAATGTATGGTATAAAAGGTCCAGGGTAACACAGGGAGCAGAGATAGAAAACAAGAGCTGGACTGACTGTAATGGAGATTTCAAAGTGTTGTATGAGCTATTGGGCAGTTTTATTTTCTATTTTATTTTTTGTCCTGCAGGAGAGAGCAGCAGGCGTAGGCTGTTTCTCCCATGTGTGGTCTCTCTTGAGTAAAGCACTGTTATTTTCTGCCATGCAGAGAGGTTGGTTACATGCCAGAGAAAGAGAGAGGAGAGATAAATAAAGATAGAATAAAGACAGAGAAAGCTTTGACTCAAATACTTCTCAGATTGACACATCTCTACGAACAATTGTGGGTCTGCATCATTTTAAAACAGTTTTTGGAAAAAAACAGAGTTTGAAAATAGTCTTTGTTGTGATATGAAACTGTACTATATGTCTACATGCACCTTGTGCGACTGTGTGGGTATCTGTGGAACTTTTATAGTTGGCTGGAGTTGTATTCAAGTTATCTCACCGAGTATTTGAAACAGTGAAAGTGCTCTCTCTGACTCTCTGAGATAATGAAGTTCTGGTTTGTCCTTGTAGAGCCCTCTCTGGATCTGGGCCTCTACCCTCTTAAAGCCTCAGAAAAGAAAAGGTGTGCTCGACTGCCATATTATTTTTTTTTTCATTTCATAGGAGTTATTGTTGAACCACTCACCCAGATACAATCTGACCCATATTTTAGCAACAAAAATAGTTGGTGACCTTCTCTATGTTTTGCCCTCCTTACGAGAGCCAGGCTGCCTCCCAGCACTCCTCTGTCAAACCAGGCTCAGCTCCAGCCTCCTTCATACACACATTTAAATACACACACACACACATCCTGTAAATACACATGCATGCAAATGCATCACACACCCTATGATTTGCTTTCCTAAGGCCCTCCCATTGCTCCTCACCTGTCGCCTCAGGTCACTGTCTCTCATACTCAGCATGTGTATGTATGAGACATGGCCTCACCAGGTTGCCTGCGTTCTGCGGTGATGGGTGGGAATCAGGGATGTGGGTGCAATGAATTAGCACAAGTCAAATCAGATTAATTAATCCACAACTCAAACTATTAGCCGAGGAGTCGCGTTGAATTAAAAATCAAATTAGCCCTGGCGCCTGCCGGTAAAGCTGTGTTGTGTGCCCGCCAAGCTCCAATGACACATACCCACAGAAGGCTGTCGCTTGTGGGCTTGATAAATGGATGTATGGAGGGATGGATGGATGGATGGAGGGATGGTGGAGGTATGGCAGAGGAAATAGGTGCTCAAGTATAGAGAGATGAAGGAAGGTGAGTGACTTTGCCAACCAGTGTGGTATAAGCCTCTCCTGCGGCATGAAGTTGGCTGTCTTCGACTGGGTGCTGCTCCATAAACCTCACACCACCAGCACTTAGCAGGCCTGGCTGTTGCTCCAATTAGGTAATTCAGCAGCACTTCACCCTGGCAATTGTATATGTTTTAATCTGTATCTGATTAAAACAGACATGGATTTTACATTCTAAAAATGTTGCAGTGTTATTAACAAGGCAATAAACATTGAAAGTCAAATAATCAAACCCTTCATTAAGTCACACTTAGAAGAGAATAATACTTTTTTTATATATTTTTTAACAAAATTGTCTTTTGTAAACAGTTTGCAGATCATCTGGCACCATTTTGACCTATACTGTACTTATCAAGGATACAATGAGACAGTGAATTTTAACCAACATTTCAGGTGCTCATTTTTGGTTTTCACTCCAAACTAAAACAGCTTAAAGGTGCCACATTTTTTTTTACAAATAATCGTTGTTTCTATAAGTTTCAGCCAACTTGTGTTTACAAGGCAAACGATTGTGTGCTTCTTCTTTTTTTAGCAGTGCTCCATATTTGCAGTAGACTGGTTGCTGTATAGTTATTGTTGAATATTCAGTAGAAGCAAAATAAGATTTATTGACGTTGCTTTCCACCACTGTAGACTGCTCATGGTGAGTAAAGAAATTATGTTTGATACTCAACATACAATATTTGGTAAATAATCATCTATTTATTCTAATTGAAACAACAGAATATATAGCATCTTTAAACAGCACTGCTAAACTGCTGGCTTGTTTCTGCAATGTCTGGTCATGTGACTAATCTTCTTTCTTGTTGGACCTTATGTATGTGCATCCATTTGGTTATAAAATACAGTAAGCAGCACATTGAAGAGCGTGTGAGTGCGCCTTTGAGATGGATTGTGGGGCTGTGCAAATAGGAAGAAGCCTCATCGATCATAAAGGGCGGAACTCCAAAATACACAACACTTGTTTGATTCTGAACAACATTAATTTTAATTATGACACATTAGTTCAGGAGGGTATATTATGCTCCACTGGTGTTCCTTTATTCCATTTATCATTCATGCTTGTGTGGCTTATAGCTCTTTGTTATTGAAAGAAGCAGAATTGTAGCTTTAGACAATTACAGTTATTTTCTTCTTTTATCCTCTTTTAGTTTTGGATTGTTGGTTTCTGTAGACACAACACATATGGGACATATTGTAGCAATGAAAGCAAGTGCATTCGCGTGTGTGTGTGTGTGTGTGGCCTCGACTTCAGTAGTTTATGGATGATGGATGAGGGATGCTGTGACATACAATGGAAGTCTAAATGAAAGAGAAATTGTTCCGTTAATGTATGCATATTGACAGAAACTGGTCAGATTCTTGGAGCAAAACAATGAAGGCAAACATTGTTCTGAACACAAATTATGTCTTTCACAAAACACTCAATTAAAAACATGGAAAATCATAACAATGTAAAAACATACCCATGCCCAGTAAATCTTTCATAAGCACTTGTTTGTTTACTTATTTTGTGTATACTGGTCAGTGAACCTCCAGGTGTCCTTTACTGTCATTTAAACACAAATGCCTCCCCCTCACTTTTTCCCACAGAGTCTCTTACCCCTTTTCCCCATCCGCTGGCATCTTCCACCATCCATATTAACACACAGCTTCCTCCTGGCAATGCTGTGCCGGACCCCTGCCATCACCACAACGCTGCCAACCTGTCTCCATGACACTGTGATTGGCAGATGCTGAGATGGATGCCCATTTCAGCCAATGGCTGATCAGAGTCAGGTTGTCATGTGCCTGCCGTCCAGCTGACGGGCTGAAGATGGTGTTGGGAAGAAAGGGTGAATGCAGCACAACAGGCTCGCACAAACACTCACATAGCGTGGGGTCATTCAGACTGCACAAAGCATATGAGGTCCCTACTCAGACTGTCAGCACTGTTGTGATGTATCATTTATGTCGCCATTGTGCGGCCTTCTCCTGAAACGTGTTGACAGAGGCATTATTATGGATCTTGACAGATTCCCATACATTTGCAGGCTTTTAATAACACATGTTAATGCTCCAGTAGTTTTATGACAGATTTTAAGAATTACCACATGAAATATGAACCTTTAATGGGTCTGCTGCTCTCCAAATTATATCTGGGGTGTTGTCCTTTGAAATTTCACAGTCTGGGCATGTGAGAGAATGTGCACCTACATACACACCACACAAAAATGAACACTACAACACAGGAAACGTTGTGCATCGTTAATGTTAATTTGTGCTCGTAAAATGAGACCCAATTTTCAGTTTTTAATCAAAAAGCCACTAATGACTGGTGAGGAATATAAATTCCCTCGACAAAAATCAAATAGTCTAATCTCCTTTTACACATTACGCTCCGAGCAAACTGTGCAGACAAACACAGCTGTGTGCATCTGTGTTTACGGTTCCATGTTTTCCTCTGACATTAAAAGTGCACATGGTAAATACAAAGAACTGTGCTACAGAAGAGACACCAGATTCAGTGAGAAATAAAGAAACAAGCACCCAGAATCCTCTGACCTTCTGGGACTGAATTGTATTTTCCAACTTGTCAGCATTTGCTTAGCAACAGAGAATGGAAATCAGAACTCTTTTCTCTTTCTTTTTTTACAGGCTTGAAATTATCTTTAAATCGTTTAATGGAGCTTGATATAGTCCAATCAACCAACCAGATCATGTATGTAAACTACTTTCCTGTTGCTGCAGAGCCAGAAATTGCTGAAGGACAGTTGTGTAATATTACTGCAAATTCCAACAGCTATTTAGTGCTGACCAGATGTCAAATGGTGGGTATAAACTCTGAATGATTCTGGTAAATGGACTCATCAGTTTGAATGGTGTCTCTGGATTATACTCACAAGTCACAAAGCCTATCTATCTATTAGGTCTAATGCCAGTTAGACTGGCTTCTGCTGGTCCTACAGTGTGAAGTCAATGCCAGGCTGAGCCACCGATTGCCCATCTGCTCCATCAGGGAGAATTCTCACTCCATCTATTTTACTTGTTTTGAGTTTGGCTGTGGAAAGCCTATTAGCTTTGCAAAGTGAGCTATGAAGACGGACACATTTGTACCGTCTAAATAGGGAGATGTTACAGCCTACATAGACAGATGTGAAATAAATTGTTTACATATTTAAAAGAGACAGACCAGATGGAAAGGGGGAAAAAAATAGATTTTTTTTTTTTTTTTCAATACTGGAGACACTGATGGACTGAATATGAATAAATAGGAGGCAGTGAACTTCCCACTTCCTTTTTATGTGGTGCTTTAAAAATTCACTGCAATTACCAGCAGAGATTGATGTTGGACTGACAGTCCTACAACCAACATATGACCTCTAAAATCCAGACACACCCATTTCCTGTGTCTCTGTGTATCTGAATGAGTTTGTGTGTGGGCAAGCCAAATTATGCATATTTAAGTGTGTGTGTGTGTGTGTGTCCGTCCATATTTATGAAACATGCTCTGCCCAGTCATATCGTGGGAGTTAACAGGTCATTTTCCCTTGCCATTAATCACTGCTGACAGCTCATAAGTGCCCAATCTGCATGTCAAAGAAAGAACTGTGTGTGTGAGAGTGAGTGCATGTATTTGAATGTGTGCATTTGACTATTGGTGTCCTTCAAAATCCCAGTGTGGCTGTTTACTGAATTTGAAGTGGACTCACTGATACTTTTCCAAAATAAGTGTGAATGCAACACCACTGACATGCCTGCGTGTGGTGGACAGTGTGATAACGAGTCCATGTGCAGATCTCTCTATTAGTCCTGTTGTAACTGTGGCATTTGATCACATTAAGAGGTTTTTGGGGGATGTCGTGAGAAAGGATGGGATTAAAAAACATCACAAAGTATATTAATAATAAAGTAAATATTCATTATACTTACCAGAGATCTTGAAGAACAAAGAACTGAGAGGTCAACTGAGAATAAAGGAATGAGGAGTGTTTGCAGTGTGTGTGACCCCTGCATATCAGGTAGTGCTGTGTTATATATTTTTTTATCACACAATGACAAAAGAGTCTGTTTCTCAGTTTCTCTGCTCATCCCCCTGGGCAGAACCAGGAATTTCAGAACTTTCTTTTTTCTCACTCCAGGTTTACTTAAGCTTGTTGTTTCACTGGGACATTTGGGATTTCATTGAATACTCTCATTGAATAATAGTGATTTTTCTCTCTCTCTCTCTCTCTCTCTCTCTCTCTCTCTCTCTCTCTCTCTCTCTCTCTCTCTCTCCCTCTCGCTCTTTCCACAGCAAGACATGAAAGGGACTAGTATCGTTATTTGCATTTTTATGCCTGAGTGTATTTTTCAAGTGGGAATAGAAATTCTGTGAGTGGTGTTGAGTCCCAGCGCTGCTGTGTCCTGGAGTGCATCAGTCTGCCTTTTCATCTTCATACTAGCCATACTGCTCTCTGCTCAGCCATATCATCAGTTCTCTCTGTACCGTTCTCCTTTTCCTTATGTCCTGAATTTTCTCACAGTGTTATAAATGTTACAAACATTGAATTTTATGTTTATTCTAACTTGATCCGTTGTTGTTTTTTTTTTTTGTTTGTCTTCCTAACTGAGCAAGAGTTACAGTAGCCTGTTGAACATTAGCTCGATTTGTATTACTAGAGTTTTTCATAACTGAAAATCAAAAACCACTCTAACACTTAAGTTTTCATTGGTGCCCTTCCCTCATTTTTCTTTTTCTCACTGATGGGTGGCAGCCTCATAACCGTAAATACTCTTTTAAATGATTGATTTATTGTTAAAGTTCTTCTGTACACACTTGCCACAACTCTTTACTGTCTGCTATCTCCTCTGCTCAGTCTGCTGCTTAACTCCATCACCAAGCTTTTTCTGTTCTCATTGTCTCTGCAGCTTTCCAGATAGCATTTCCATTGCCATGAGACCTAATATGCTTGTATTATTCACATTTGCAAGGATTCTCAAATGGCGCCATGGCAATGTCATGAGAAATAGTCACAGCACTTCTCCTTTATTGCTCCGACCCCTAAATTGGATAGTTAGTGCTAAAATTGTTGTCTTGACTGCCTTTGTTGCGACAAATTTGTGTAGCAACAGCATGGATATCGCAGTTTAAAAGAAAGAGAGAAAAGATGTATTAAAGTGTGTTGCCCTTAGTGCTTCATGAGACAAACACAAACAATTTCTGCTGTTCTGTATGTTGGTTCTTAGGGGATCTTGCTCTAGCAAACAACACAGCAATAATACTAGACAGTAATGTGTGTTTATATGCGTTTCTCCATATCAGTACATATGTGTTTGCTTAGGATTAAATCGAGGACATTATGCAGAGAGACTGCAGCCGGTGATGGGAGAACAGCAGTGCTAATAGTGGGGGATTACACCTCAGTTTGTTATTACACACCACCCGCTCCTTGTCAATGTAAAGGGCTGCTTTGCTTGATGCCTCGTAAATTTGACAATTAGGATCACATACGGCATGCACTTGCACATCATGCGACAATATATCAGCACCATGTAAAACCCTCTTAAATCATGTTGCTTTGATAATTAATCATTTTGACCTCCAGTTAAAGAGTTTAATATTTGATGAGAGGAATTACAATTCCATTCAAAATCCCACAGGGTAAAATAAATGCATCCTACTCCATCTAAAAACATCCACCGGCAATGATAACTAGGTTTGTTTGCACCGCGGCACACACTTACATACACATCGGTATACATTTCATGCAACCCTACACAAATGCAGACTTACACACGGGCAACAGAAACATTTATGGTGCTGCTGACATTGTGTATGTTTATGGATGTAATATATGATGTCAAATTTATTACTGTCAGAAAAGGGTGGAATTATTTCTCCTTAAATAATTAGTTTTGCATCACACATGCACACACACACACACACACACTTTTTTGCATATTGATTTGCACATTGAGCCAGAGGATATTAAAGCTCCAATGTTATTAATCATTGCTGATTATATTTTCAGCGGAGTGAGATATGATTGAGGAGACAAGAGCAGAGGAGAAAGGAGAAGACTGTGTATACATGTTATAACGAGCAAAGGCCAACCAGCAGAGCCTTGTAGCTCAGAGCAAATCCACATTCATACACAGATGGGATGATGGGTACATTTTTAAAACTGACTGAATTTTGAAGTTTGCCTTGTGTGAGCTGGACCAAATTGTGTGTGTTGCAATTAGGTAAAATGTCTAATTTGTCTGCGCAGATGCACATGTCTCAAATGCATATTCCGTTGCGATAGTTGTTGCATCACAAAACTGTATAGTTAAAGTAAATTATTTAACTGTTCTGTAGTCTGCGCAGTGATTGATGAGTCCAGCAGCTTCTTGCCCTTGCCCTCTGTGATATGAGGGAAAGATTGTGTGACATGATGTCATTTCATCGGTGCAATCATAGCCGGACACAGACCTCGATTAATATGAACGCTGTTATGTGGTGTCAGCTCAATGGGAGAGGGTCCAGAAAGAAAAGAAAAAAAACTGGTGAAAGGAGAGAAGTAGAGAGGGAAAAAGAACAAAGGAAATGAGGTGAATGAGAAGTAAGTGGGAAGCAGGAGGCAATGAAAGAGTAAAAGGAAAACAGTAGGACACCACTGCATGGAAAAAAAAAAGTAATAGTACCATGGCATGAGATCAAACAAGTGAGGAATGAAGCAAAGAGCAAACAGAAGGAAAGGAGGATCGGGTATTTATGTGCAAGACTCCAGACATCGTTAGGCGCCAACATCCTGTTTTCTACTATGAATATTGTATATATCACACATGTATATTTTCGTCAGTTGAATATGCTATTTGAGTACTTTCAGGATAAATTAATATCAGTGTGGACAGACATGTTTGAAATTGTTTTGGTAATCTCTCACAGTTTGGTGATGTAACTGTAGTTGAGTGTGAATTAACATTTAAAGGCTGCTAGTGGGAATCTTGTGTTAGTATATTCCTTTCTACCGTATCTACCGTATGTTTTAGCAATCGTTTATCTGTGAATGTGAATGAAGCTTATGAGGACAGTGTTACTCAGGGGCCCATGCCTGCATAACGCTGATGTTTTAAATGCAGTTATCACTCTATGATGAAGTCACTTTTGCAATGTAAGACAAAATAAAGGTGGGACTGTGTGTGACAAATTCACATGCTGCAGAGAGCAAGGTTTATGATGGGACAACCAGCCACAATCGAAATGTATAGCTTCATTAAAATGTTTGTAAAATAGCATAAAACAGTATCAAACTTACAATTGTTCAGTGTCTCATTTATTCTGGGTCTTTTTTTCTCTGCTGCAGGTGTGATGCCAGCGCGTCAGTTCGGCGCAACCCAGTTTGTCTGCAGTGTTGTAGCTTCTCACGTGAGCCACCAGCCCTCTACCAGCTTCAGCTTTGTCTGGATCGCTCCACCACCTGGCACTGGTTGCGTCAACTTCCTGTAAGTCATGTGTGTGTATGTTATGAAAAAGTGTCTGGAACAAGACAAATTACAAACAAGATAGACTTGTGATGCAGAATAGGACCTTTACAGCTGCCACACGTTGAATCGTGCCATGACAAGGAAGTCGTAAACTGTAACAATAATATCTGTTACTGTTGTGTGGCCACATATTGACCCAAAGAGAGTGAGCAGGGGCAGAAAGGATGTTGAATTGCCTTCCTCTCAGAGAAAGCCTGCATGCTGACTGGAAACAGGTTAAAACAGGGACAGGGTTATCATGGCTGTTTACATCCTAATTACCTTGCTTGACATGGCCTGTGTTGTGACAGGTGTTTGTGTGTGTTGACTCTTCTGGGAATTAATAGAAATCTTTCCAATCTTATTCAGTGAGCTCTATTTTCTGTATTTCCATTGTTTAATTTAAATTGCCCAATCTTTATACCTTATTTGGTCTGCAGCAAACAGTTTCAGTATAAGTTCTATGATACCGTTTTGTAATGGATGGATTTAAACAATGGTCCATGGTCACTAACAGAAAGAGTGTGACTTGTTGGATCCACCCACGCTTGGTTTATCTTACGCTTCATCATTTCCCCCATCTCTGTCTGGAAACACCCTCTAACTCTGATTTACTGCCCAATGTTAATAGTCAGTCAAAATGCATTTAGCAGTTGTTGTTGGAGAAACACAGAGGAAAATGGTGCATTGTTATAAATCTGCCTCACGCAAAGTCACAGCTACATAACGCTGCATTACACGGGTGGTTGAGAAAAAATGCACAAATATTTACAGTATTTATACTTTTGACAAAGGTAATTCTCATACTTAGGAAGAAAACCTTTTGACGCAAACATTGTAATCATTTTAATCATTTTAATGGCTTTATAGTTCAACTGCAAACTAATCCCTTGTTTATTTTTCTTATTTTATCACGAGTCATCCTTTTTCAAAAACATGAAATATTTTGGAAATTGCACATCAGTGTTTCATAAAAAAAACAAAAAACAATCACAACTAAATTAAACAATTGGCAGCGTTTGCAAAACTCCCTCAATGCATTCCTGGAGGAGCTTGATACACTATCAGGCGGAGACTTTTATGTACAGACATGACAAAAGAGGATTTAGCTGGGGAATTTACTGGAGTGGAGATGCCATTTAAACGAGATCCACGGAGCCAAACAGATTTACTGGCTTTTTTGTCTGCCAGCAAACACAATCACTGTTGACCGTGTGTCCACTTACGATGACTGTGTGTTTCTTCTGTATTTGTCAGTGTGTGCATGTGCTGTGTGTGTGTGTGTGTGTGTGTATGTTAACTATGGAGCAGCAGTGTGTGCCAATGCCGATGACAGCGGGACAGGCATGGAGCCAGGACTATGTGACAATAGGGGCCCCTATGGCCGACCTTATCAAAGTCAGACAGTCACGCTCCAGCTGGATGAGGACTGCCACTCTCTCTCTCTCGCTCACTCTCTCGCTCGCACACACACACACACTTCCTGCACCCTGTTATAGTTCACAGCTTAAATCTCCACCAGTACATCCTCATCTCTGGAGCCCAGAGAGAGGGCTCAGTGAAGGAATTCAACAGTTATGTCTCTTGTATTCCAAAACCACCTCAGGGGCCAGATCAACATTTCTAGGGCTAAACTGTGACTGTTGTTATTCTTGAGTGTGTCAGCTGATCAGAAAAGTAAAGTTGTCTGTCATGTTTTGTTTCTGGATGTAGGTTTGATATGGATTAACTCATATTGCAGTTTTAAAAGTCAACCAGTGTCCACAACAGTTGTTCTGTGCATGAAAATAAATTCATCTTGACAGTATAAAATGGATATAATGCCATGTCCTACCTTTGCCCTGCCCTGATTGATTCAAGGCCCATTTTGCACAAGTGGTGTCCATGAGTGTTTAATTTAAAGCCACAGACATTCGGTGTCCTTCATAGGGTTGAAGCTGGACCGCCACTGCATTAATATGAGCAGTTTTATGGGCAATGTTGTGTGAGTGTTCCTGGTAATAGATCACCAGCAGGAGTATGATAAATATGACGGAGTGCAGTGACTTGAAGATCCAGAAGAACTCATTTTCGGGGTGGCTGTAAATTGCCATCTAAAAAGAGCGAGAGGCCTTGAATTGGAGGAGGAGAGAGAGGGGTGGAGGAGTAGGGAGGACACACATGCATCCATGAGAAAACCCATCATACGAGTTGATCAACAGAAAATTAATCTGCAACAGTCTTAATATAAGTCTGTCTTTTATTAAGTAAAAATAAAAATAAAAACCTGCCTCTCTGTTTTAAATGAAATAAATCTCTCTATTGGTTTGTTAGAAAACCTAATTTCAAGCTGTGACATTGGTCTTTGGCAAACATTTCATGAGAATGGATAGACTTAACAATGAATTGTAATTAAATAAATATGTTTGAAACATAAAATACACAATAACAAATGCTTTAATGATCACATCACACACAGCTGTGCCCCACTTTTTATTCTTCTTGCACATACATGATCATGTTTGTCTGTGTATTGAATGCTTTGCTGCACTTGGTGGAGGTGATAATGGTTAGTGGCTTCTTCTGGTGAATGCAAACATGCATCAGTGTGTCTGTTCCTTAATTCTGCTTCACTTACAGCTTTTATGCATGTCTAAAGCCACTTGTTGGAGAAATTGGTAGCAGAAATGGGGGCGGGGGTGGGGGCAGTAAATGTTCCCCAGTGTTATGTTGTTGATACTACCATCTGTTTGGGGGAGGCAGGTCTGTGTGAGGTAAAGTCTGAGAAACAGCCTCTACTGTATTGTTTAATACATGTGGTTAGCTACAGTCCACTGCTACATATGGAAACAATGTGTTTTAGCTGCTTTTGTAGAGTGATCAAGTCTCTGAGCCCTTAATAAAAATGTCTCTGTCACTTTACTGCAACATATCCAGAAAATATACACACACATCCAATCAGATCAAGTGTTTTATGAAACATGTTGTCTGATTTCATATACTCATTCAATATTGTCTGCTCTCTTTGCTCCTCTTAAGTGATTATTTAAATTTTTAATTGATCCGTACATTTCATAAGACAGAATGATGGGCACATTCTTGCATTAGTCATGAGTCAAAGGTCAGAGTTCAGACATCAGACTGACAGGTGACCTATCTTACCCTGCTCCCAATTTCTCCTGGTATTAGTTTTCTGCATTGATTTCCTATTTTTCAAAGTCAATCTTTGAGTCTGTTTAAACATAAAATCAGTGGTTAATGAGCTCCCCTCATCATTAAAACCCCACACTGGCCTGTGTGGCGGTGTGACTGATTCACTGTAGACGTTGGAGCAGGGAACATGAATGATTGGTTCAAGGTAATTTCATTTTTGGCATTGTAGATGAGAAATATGGAGGAGTAATGTGAAGATGACAGAGCACATAAATTCCATGGACTTTTTTTCCTTCACAATCTGACCAGTGCTGCAAATCTTACACAGTCCAGCCATATAATTCCAATTTTCATGTATCACACCAAAGACCACACGTTTTGTATCTCTCATACCCACATATTAAGCCTTTCCTAACTTGAAAAATATGTCATATTTTGGAATTTAACAGTAAACCACCACCTTTTGATGGAAAGCCTTGCATCTCAACACATGGGGGTCCTATTGCTATTTACCTTTTAAGGTCTCTGCATCCATAATGGTGTTTTATTTCCCACAGGACGGTCCGTGACTCCTGTAATTTTATACACACACCTGTGTACACAGAGGCACACATACATGCATGGGGCACATCAGTCAATACTCTGATCAATAATGCCATTAATTGTCTGCATCACATCTGTGTGACACCAAAAATTGCAATCTCTTTAGGATGTTGACGTCCCACCTGCCAAGGCGGTGACCTCCCTATCAATTCTAGATGAAACAGAATGTGGAGATTGAAAAGTAAAAGGAGCGGAGCTCGGGGGGACAGGGGGTCTGCACCACATGTATTTTGTGTGGAATGATTGCTTGATATTTCATGCTGTACGTTCCAGTAAATGTGCTCCATTGTGACTGACAAGATAAATAACAGACATGACTTGTTGCAGGGATTGATCTCTCTGCTGTTTAGTCCAGGTTAAATACAGGGGATTATTCTTGTTTTCCCTCTTGTCCTAATCTGACTCATGCTAAGAGAGTGAGGAGGAAAGGCTAAGGCTTAAAGTCACAGATTTTCTCAAATTTCAATTTTGAAATTCAGTATTGTTTCCCTCTATCGACCTCACTCCTCGTTTACCCCTTTATTAATTACTCGGTAACAGCACTTGTGGTCAACTGCTCTCCTCCTGGCTGCATTTTGAGTAGTAACTGTGCTTCTTCTGGCTGTGTTCAGAGCTGTAACTCTCTGTGACCCGGTGCTAACAAGCAGGTAATTTGCCAAACAACTCCCAAATCCCTCCTCTGTGGAGCTTCATTAAATTTACATGCTCTCCAAGAGCCTTTTACAATTAATTAATTTAGCGGCAGAAAGAACGGGAGAAAGTAATCAGATTTCACAAAGCCAGTCACACTGTCTCAGGTCTTGATGATGGGTGTGAAAACATCAAGACTATAGGCATAAATCAAGAAAATCTGGTTCTCTGTTTCATATGAGCTCCCGATCAGTCTTTCTGTTCTTCTTTTACTTGTTGTCACTGATTGCGATGCCATAACCGCAGCTGGTCCTCCACGCACAAGATAAATCAACCAATTAGGGTGTATTATTTTAAGGGCTTGGTCCAAATGTACCAAATCAGAACCGGTGACTGGAACTGCACGTAACTGAAACTTCTCATATTAATCACGATCACCAACAGGCCCAGTGAGCTGGGATAGAAAATGAGCTTTTAATTGGGATTTGAGGTGAAGGGGATGTGAGTGTTATCTAACGAGGGAAGACGAGCGAGTAAATGTGTGCGTCCTCTAATCTCAGATTAAATAACTAACAAAAGTTTGTCTGTGTGGTCACCCTACTGTGCACGTTCTTGTCTTTAAGATATATTTAACTACATTTATGTGTATACTTCATGGTAAATTAGTTAGAGTTAATGTGTGTGTGTGTGTGTGTTGGTGTGTATGCGTGTGTGTGTGTGTGTGTGTGTATGCATGTGTGTGTGCGGTTGGCAGGCAGCTGTCAAGCTGGTTCCTGGGGGATACTTATGGCCCACAGCAACATGTAATCTAACATGGAAGACATGCTTGGTAATTACCCACTCCAGGCCCTTTTGGGAACACTTTGAGTGACAGCCTGTCCATCTGCATATAGGTTAAAGCTCATATTTGGCTAGGAGTGATTGAGTGTTTGTGTTTGTGTGGTGTGGTGTGGTGTGGTGTGTGTGTGTGTGGACTGGATCACTGTCTTTGCTCACATGTTGTGTAGTTTGACAGGAGATTTTGGACTTTGAGGACAGGGCCATAAAACACTCCACTCCACATTTCCACTGACCTAATCCCGAAGTCCCTAAACCACCAACCCTCCCCTCCCCATCCCATAACTCCTATTCATCCCTTGCTTCTTTGAATCAGAAGGAGGAAATGAGGGGGAAAAACACCAATGTATTTAGGGCCTTAATTGCTTTTTCCCCCTGAAGAAAGTCAAATTAACATTTCGATGTTCAATAAATGTTAAGTGTGTATCGGCTCTGTTATCTGTGCAGGGGGGGGAGAAAATGATAATGAGAGACACATGCTGAGGAGCCACTGGATTGTGTCAGCAGTACAGACGCTGCGCTGATCACACACACTCTCCAGCTCAGACTAGATGCCCACTCCTGGCTACTGTTTTAATGTTATACATGTTAATAAGTCACATGTAGTCACACCAGTTACAGCCTTAAATATAAATAAAATAAAAATAAAATGTATTATTATTATTATCACTCTTTTCTATTTAATATACAATACAGTGTCCCTTCTATCCATGATAAAAACCATGATGCATTGTACCAGCTTCACCCCAAGCAATTCAAAGAAAGTGTTTCTCACTTATATGTCAGAAAAATTACCCAAAAATTAAATAAATCATTAATCTTAAATCTGATGCATAATTTTGTGGATTATATTTCCCTGTCTCACCACTGTAATAGAAACAACATACATCCACAAATGTAGTCCCTTTGTTGTTTTTACACAGGGCAAATGACAATGTGAGTGCAGCAGGTTCTCACGAATGTCAGGTCCTGTTTGCAGGAGGGTAGAGAGATGTTGTCACACGGATGTGTGGGGGTTAAACGTGTGAATGATATGTGTGTGAGGTTGAATTGGCTACCTGATGGAGCCTCCTGTCCTGAATCTGTTTACTGAACCTAAGATAAGTGTTTAGTGAATATTTAAGAGCCTTGTTACTCACCTCCTGCTGTTCTTTATGTCCCATCTTTTATTCATAAATACCAAACTCAAATTAGTTTTCATCTGATTCTGAATTATGAGTGTAATTATGTATGTTTTTCCCCAGCTTTGCACATGCACTGATGCTCTTTACTAATTGATGAGGTTTTTGTTCATTATTCATGAGCTGAGATGAATGTGTAATTGCTTTGGCACCCATAAAAGGCCTGAGTCTGCATGGTGGGCAAGAGTATGGCAGAATTTGGAAGGTGCAAAGAAAAACCCACATGGGATGCCAGCAAAGGAAGGAGAAATGACAGAGTAGGAGGAGGAGAGGGTGTGGATGTGAGGCGCAATGACTCCTGTAGCAACTGTGTTCTGTACATCCCATGAAGCCTTGCTATTTTTCTCCAAATGTTGAGTAATGTCTGTGAATCCTGGGAATACCCTGAACAGTGAGACAACAGTGTAAGGAACACAAGTGTGCCATTACATGGCAGAGGCCAAATTGAAAGACCTGTTTTTTCCACAAGTGGACCTCGAAGGGGCTCACTCCCTGTATGTGGGTGGAACACAAAGTCCGTGTCAGTGTGTGTTGTCGATGTTAGGTTGCTCAGATTTGCTCTGTGTGCCACAGATGATGCTCATAATTAATTCCAAAGCCAAATTACAACATTAAAATGATGTGTAAGTGCCAGACAGATGTGACAAGACCCCAACTGCTCTTCTCTCCTTGATGGATAGTAATGCTGCAGTCCATGAGGAAACAAATCACGGCGATGATATTCATCCTCTTTATGTTTTTGACCTAAATTCCAACTTTTGAGAAAACACAAATTATACTATATATGATTTGTGCAGTACAGCTTTTATTAGCTTTTTTTCCTCCATCATAGGGCCATTACTACATAGACCATTCTGTTGCCGCCACTACTTTGAATGAAGTAAGGGCTCTAAAAGTTCAAATTGGATTGCTTTCCAAGCTGAGTAATCTTTGTTCTTTCTTCCTCAATCTCTTCCCTATGATTGAGTTACAAGCTTTTATTTTTACTCTTTATTCTATGACTTTATCCTTTTAGTTTTTCATGGATGTTTTTTTTAAAATGTATGTTTTCTTTAATAGTATTATCTTTAATAATTGTTATAGAAGCAGTAATATTACTGTTGACAGCATTCTTACCATTATAGAAATAGATGACATTTCTGTTCTCGTGCAGCTGCTTCGGTGCATAGATTCCCGCCTGTTGTTCTCGATCATGTCTCAGTATCAGTGTAAAAGATCCCACTGCACTCACTCAGCCATTTCACCCTCTTAGATTTTTGAAGATCTCTCCATTTTCAAATGAATAATGCATTTCACAGCCACCGGAAGGAATTGATATTACATTCCATACATACACAGCATGCAACCTACAGTTAATGCATGAATGCAATGGTACAGGAAATTGATTTTATTCGAATATTTGTATTAGCGTGCAAGCACAAAAATGCTATTTCATTAATCGAGTAAAGAATAAAGAAATATCTGTCAGCATCCTGGTCATAAAATGGCAATTATCCTCTAAGCTAGAGGGAATTATGTTATAATAAGAAAATTCAAACGCACATGTAAACGATATCCCACATAACCTCAGAGAAACTAGATTAAATAACCTTTTCTTTTTTGTTTGTTTTTGTTACTCAAAGTCATAGTATTATGAACTTGGGAAATGTCCCCTTTTATGTGGGATGCCTGAGCACATTTTGGTTTAGTGGGATATTATGCCATCTGTGTTGCATTAATGTTCATACATTAAAGACAGACTTGTTAACTTTCATGGTTGTGCTGTTGGTGTTAAAACTCTGCGTCCCTTTGTCTTTTCTTTCTTTCACCCAGTGCCACAGCCACACACCGAGGACAGATCATTTTCAAGGATGCTCTGGCCCAGCAGCTCTGTGAGCAAGGAGGTGAGTGGCGTGGACGACAAACATAAACCTTGCAGACATGAAAATATGCTGCACTTACAGGAACATTTGTATATGAATCTGTTCAAGCACCCAAGAGCACCAACACAAATACTAACCTGACACTTCTTACCTCTTTTTTAGCACTCTCCATACAACGAATGATTCAATATGTTTTTTTATGCTTCTTCTTCATGGAAGTGCATTGCAGCACTTTTTTCTTTGCCCATTTTTTGCACTAATGATGCAGCCAGAGCCAGAGATATTTGGATGTCCTATACTGCCAGCTTAGTTTCAGCTTATGCTCAACACAGCTTCCCCTCTCTCCCTCTCACTGTCGGAGATTTATGCTGTATGGTCGACACTTCATACATACACTTTCTGTGACAGTCATAAGTAGCTATCGACAGACAGCGCAGTCCCACTCTGCATGCTGAGTGTGTATAATTGCTTGTTTACAGGGAAGCCATGGAGTTCACTTAAGAACTCAATTTTGTGGAGCAAATTATACTTAAATGCTTAAAGTAGAGTACACTCGCTAGTACTTATGTACTTGTTTTCCCCCAAAAAATGTCAGTGTTAAAACATGCTTAATCACAGTGGGTCACCTCTGTTGCCTCTTTATTAGGAGCGTATTTGGAGACGCTTCCATGCCAGACAGAGTGCTCTACGTGATAGCTCCATTGTACTTGGAAAAGAGCCCCAGTCAGGCCTAGAAATGTGACAGAGAGTTAGTGACAAGCTTTCTCTCCTCTGACTCTTTGCCTGAGAGCTCATACTTTCTCCACCACTGACACACTGCCTGGGTCATCTCCCTCTGCACATGACATATCTGTAGCCAACAACAGGCACTTAGTCCATTATTGCCAAGGCCCTGTAGTATCACACTAATACACATCTACTCACAGCGGGCACATTGGAAAGCAAAGGTATGGCCCATACAAGGCCTTGGGGGACAAAGGCTGTGAATGAACACGAGCAGACAATCTAGTCGTGACATGTTAAAACTTTTTTGAGGGGAATAAATGTGAGGAGGGGAAACCAAAGGTGACAGGGATATAATGTTGAATGAAGAGCTGTAATTTACAGGTGTCCATAATGACAGTTTCATTGTCTCATTGATGAAGGACAGGTGAGAGGATAAGCTTGAAAAGGATAAAGAGAAAAGATTGCAGGATGAACAGACTGTGTTAATGAGAAACCTGAAGGTCATAAATTGCAAATGATTTGAGTGCTGTGGTAATTAAACTTCATTAACATAAAAAGTGTACCAATAAACAAGATGTGAGAGGACAGCTGACCTTGTTATAGACTAACTCCTTTGATGGCCAGTAACAAAACACTTCTTTTCTGTTGCCAAAATTTGCCAATAAATCTGAATTACAAGTGAGAAATTAACTTGCTGCAGGCCACAGACGGCAAAAGGAGACCAAGGAGAGATGATAGGAATGAGTGAACAGTCAGAAATGAGTCTGATCGTTTCTGGTCTCTGGAGGTTGTATAATATTTCTTTACTGTGCTGATGCAACTCATCTTCATCAGTTCCTCTTCCTCTTTAGAAACCAAAACCTGCAACTTCAAAAAAAAAAAAAAAAAACCTGTGGGGATTTTTAAAAGCATGAAACTGTGTGTGCAAGGCTCCTGACAGAAAATGAAAATCGAGATTTGCTTTTTACTTTGACATTAAATCAACTCTGCTGTGGTGCAACCACTGCATTAGTGTGTAAAGAAGTGTGATAATGCAGAAGGTAAATGTCTAATCTTAATCATATTTTTCATCTTAATTACCTTGGCAGAGTCAGACTTAGCATCAAGTAAGGCAGACATTTCCCTTCCAGCTAGATTAAACAGGCTATGGTCCAAAATTCAGCAGCAGAGAGACAAAGAGAGTGTGTGCTGCTCTGAGTAAAGTTAATCTCAGTCAAGGTCTTAGCATTCAGAGTTGAATAAAATATACAGAACCAGCTCAAGCCACTTCAGAAGATCATATGCTTAAGACTTGAGCTTAAATGAAAGCTATGTACACCAGGGTTATCACCCATGGAGGAGAGGGAATGAGGAAGTAAAGGAGAATGGGAAAGAATGGAGTGAGAGAGGTGGCAAGATGATCAAATAAGAAGGCAGTCAGGGATGATCAGCCAAGGTGGAGACTTTAAGAACAAACTGACAGATTAGCTACGGAGCTAAGAAAAATGATAACACTGGAGTTTGAATGAGAGCTGGCGAAGAAAGATACAGTATGGATGGCTCCCTTCTAATGTATATGGAGATTAATGTAAGAAGAAAAAAAGGGATAAAAACATCTCCAACTCTGGAAAACTCTTATTTACAGAAAGTCTCCCCACAAGCTTTGGTGACAAGTGTTTGTTTCTAATATGTTTTTGAGTGTCCCTTAATTTCTGCTAACACAAACAGAGGCTGCATTTGTTTGATTTTGTGTGTACATGTGTAGTATACACCTACACTGATCCTGTCTGTTGGGCCGACTCACTCCTTCATCCAATCCCCCCATTCTATCTGCAATACAATTTTACCATGTTCTTTTGATCCTCAAAGTCAAACTAGAAACACAAAGGACATTCATGACATTTCCTCACAGATCAGTACACCTTAGAGTTTCCATTTAAAGATTGTATTCCCAGTGAAGTTTTGAGCAAACATTTTCTTTTAAGGAAGAATCTGTTGTGCTCAAAACTTTTCACTTTAACCGACAACCCGTTACTCCAGTTCACAACAAGCTTTGGAAGTCAAAAGAAGACAGAACTAAGAGAGTAGTTTTTTTCCACCTATCAACACCTTGCTGAAAATACTTTAAATGACTGCAAGAATAAGTGCAGACAGGCAGGAGTATAAAAACAACTATAAAAATATTCAAGCCCACATGAGAGGAGCCTAGTTGGCGAATGAAGAGAGGTAGGGGACTCGGTGTTAAAGAGTGCAGTTGGTGGTTGTGGGTGTTGAATGGTGATGCAGGCCGTCTATCAGCTCTATCTCCTGACAGCGTGGCCAGGAGTCCCTGCTTTCTGCCCAGCATGGCCAAGTCTACTCATTTCCAGCGAAGAAATAAATCAGGTCTTTATGGGCCTGGCTGAGTGCGCTGCACCTCAGATGGATTATTAAAGGGACATATAACTCAACGAGGCCACTGCACCCTGAGGGACGCCTGATCACAGTGCAACAGAAGGGACGGGTGGCCTCCACTCTACCACCTCCACACCACCCACCCAGTTTGTCCATCAGCCTGTTTCTGTGGCCAAATGCCAGCGTGCCTGCCATCTCCCATCGCTCACCAGCAAGAAACCTTGAGACCTCAGTTGTCTATATCTCATCGTGATTGTCTCCCTCAGCCCAGTTATTTATTCTCTTACTTTCTTGTCTCTCTTTCCAGTCTTCATTCCTATCCTTGTGCTATTAATTTGATCCTTCTCGCAACTCTCTTTGTGTAATGTATGTTTTTGTTGCCTCACTTCATCAACTTAAACACGCAAGGGATTGAAAATGTCTGTTGTGTTTTTCCCCAGGCAAGGGGATGTTTGTCTTAGATGCAGCCAAAAATGTGCTCTAAACAAGCCTGTTTTCCCTGTTGTGAGGGAAACAAAAGGTCTGCTTTCACTTAATAACACAGTCAGAAAAGTTATACCATAAATCTGAAAGTAATATTCTTTTCTTCCTGTTTCCTCTACATTCACCTTTAATTATTGTTAAGATGCCACATAAGATAACTGGTGTTCATTGAGTGGAGTGAAGTGGCTGAAATCTAACCTTGGAGGACCTTCTCTTTTTAGTCATTGTAGAAGAAAAACAACAGCATCCTGCTGAATCCTAGTGTGTCAGTAATTGCAGCCGTCGGTTGGACGAGAGCAACTCGACTTCAAACGCTGTTCACGTCGTGAAGGATGTGAGTCAGACAAAAAGAAAACGAGAAAAAGAGCCGAGAGAGGGAGATCAGAAGAGTGGGTATAGTTTACAGGGTGGAGGGGGGAGGGGAGTGGAGATTAGAGCTGGAAGATGGAGAGAAGATTTAAAATGATATTTGCCATGCACTCTTTGTCCTGATTTGTCTGAGTCTGCCAAAGCTCTTTTAGTTCCCACTCACATCACTCCAGCTCTGCTCACCAGCACCTAACTGGTTTAAGTCCTGGTGTAGTTTCTTGGGAATCCCTTTCTTTTTCGGTGATCCTGTTTATGTGTGTGCATGCATGTGCATGTCAGACAAATTGAGTGGAGTCATCTGTGGATGACAAAGCCATCAATGTGTATTTATCTGTGAGCGTGTGTCTCGCTTTGCGTATAAGCTGCGGCCAGGGAAATGCAGGCCTTAGCAGAGATGAGCTGTTAATTGAGGGTGTAGTAATTGAAGTCTTTAAGAAAGTATGAGGGGATTAATCCAAGTGAAACGAGTGCCACTGTCTCCTCCAGATGTGCAGGGGGTTTAGCAGAGACTGAGAGAGGCAAAACTGGTTGGATGAAGGGCTGGGCAGCAGGGAGAGAAAGAAAGTGGGACAGCAGTAGAGTGTGATGAGGCATAGAGCAAGAAAACTGCAAATGAGGTTTTTTGGAAGCTTGAAGGGATTATCCACCACCCCCAAAAAATCTTCTGGGCGTCTCCCCAACCAAATAGCCTCACTAGAAAGACTCAGGAAAGATGGGAGAAAACAATATAATACATCAACCAAACATTTATTACTGTTTGACAGTCAAAGAAGGTTTTGAATCAAGTTTAAGCACAAGAATTTTATAAAAGTTTGTGAGATGAACATATGATCCTTTAAATAATATGTCCACTGAGATTAAGGAAACATTTTTCATGGATAACAATGGCAATGGCAGTGTATTCATCATTCAAGATTTAATTTATAGCCTGCAAGTTCTGTTTATGTTAATGTTGGGCAAAAGGGAAATAAGTTTAGTTCTTCGTAGATCCATCTTTCGGTTCGTGCAGAGTTGGTTCCTCAAACCTCCTTGCAACCTCTGGAGATGAATGGGAGATAGGACAATGCCTATCCAATATTTTTCATTTGATTTGGATGTACTAACTGTTTTAAACTCTAGTCGCATAACCTCCACATAGGGCCTTGAAAGTGAGAATACAAATGAGGGTTTTTTTTTTATTGGAGCTACATATGGAATAAACCACAATAAACACAAGAGAGTTACACAAACTAGAATTGATAGTTTATCTAAAAGTGTTTTGAATCAATGGAGAATTAGTGAGGGAGGAAGAGTAATGGCGAGGGAAGAAGTAGGTCCTTTGATCTGTTTTAATGGGCTCCATAGTTGAGCCTGAGCCACAGCCAGAGAGTTGAACGTCAAGGCCCACCAGCACAGCAACAGCTGAACCACCCAGTTCTGTCACACAGACTACTAATACTCTCACTCCTGCAGTCAGCACGAAACTTTACTACAACCCTGTGAATAGTAAATCCGTTTCTGGGAGTCCGGCATTTCAATCCATGTGGAAAAAAATTAGGGCAACTAATAAATAGTGAAAGCTTAAGATTAAAGTACAGACATTAAGAAAACATTACAGTAGTAGAAAAACTTTTTAAGTAATCCCTTCTTTGCATCACATTCTGTTGGTTATGAGGGTGCTTATGTGTGCTTTCACATTTGCAAGCCTGTCTTTTACAGGTAATTTAGGAACTGCTGTAAGCTTTGGAAAAAGTCTTATGTAAGTTAAAATGAAACTTTAGACAAAGTCCTCTCTGTTTTATCTTGGTGTGTCTTATCAGGTGGGCAGGCTCATCTATGGCAGATTATCCTTCTCTACAGTCTGAAGAGAGGTTTTCTTAAAGCACCTCACTGAACAGAGCAGAGTAAAGAGGCTCAAAGAGATGGAGGGGTTCACATGTTCACCGAGGTCAAAGTCACTGTTATACTCAACAGTGACTTATCTTAAAGTGAGATTTAATATAATTGTATAACATAGGGGGCAAAAACTCTGAAAATGTGATTTTCTAGATAAAACCGCAGTGCACAATCTGTACATTTTGTTTAATGTTGTCAGTGTGTAAATCTGATATCACTGGATCAGCTGATGCAACTCTCTGTCTAATCTGTGTTTCCTGTCATATGACGAATAGTTTGTCACACCTTGCATTTTTCTTTCACTTATATTTACCAACTGACAGTTAGTTTCTTTAAAAGTTTAGCAACTAATGTACTTTGTGGGGTGATTGTGGTTCAGTGGTAGAGCGAGTCATCTTTCCACTGGAAAGTTTAGGGTCTACTTGGCTGCACATCAGTGTGCTGTGTGAATGGGTGAATAGCAAAACTGTAAAGCAGCTTTGATTTGTCCAAAGAAACACTAAATAAATATATTTTCACTTTCAGGCACATGTACTTACTCAGACTGCAGTTTGCAAAGTGTTTCAAAAAAATTGAGGGAAAGTGAGGTCTATGTTTTTCATGTTTGATTAATTTATCTGTACACTCTTGAACCTTCACTCACCTCCAGCTACTTCTCAGATCTGCATATCCCCTGGGAGAGATTGATGGTTCAATGTGTTAGCTAGACAGTGGCCACAGATTACAGCACACAGGCACCTCTGGGGATGATGGCGGTTAATTGGCATTGAACCGTTAATCATGACTGCCTGGTCTTTCATTAGTGAAAGGAATTAACATCAGCCAGCAGGGAGACTTCAGACGTGACTGGCCAGGACACGGGGAAAGTTTGTTTCACTCAGAGATGATTTAAGAATTGGACCATACAGTATACCTGCAGTTACTAAGTTTTTCACTTTGTGCTTTTTCCTGTTGTTCACATATTAACATTAAACTACACAGCTACACAAAAAATAACATACCAATATACCAGTCCATTCAAGAAGGTACTGACCTCACAATATTTACTCTCCTCTTCCTTGTTTTAGCGCCAACAGA
Source organism: Solea solea (assembly GCF_958295425.1). Taxonomy (NCBI): domain Eukaryota; kingdom Metazoa; phylum Chordata; class Actinopteri; order Pleuronectiformes; family Soleidae; genus Solea; species Solea solea. Next base: position 12,055,172 of record NC_081145.1, on the reverse strand, counting down.
ATCCCCACTGAGACCTAGTCTGGGTAAGTCCACATTTCATGACATACTCTTACTTTTACATTACTTATAAGATGAAAATAGTCTTAGCATATGGTTTGTGTTTGTGTATAGCGGAGCTACATGGTAAACACGCTGTGCTGCGTGATGACTTTGACTCCAACCTCCAAGGAGAGCTGGAACCCAGCATCTGGTAGGTGAAAAGGTTCCGATTCTGAGAGAGTCATTGCAGTCTTCTTCAACTTTATTTTTGTCATTACATCTTCATCTTGCTTCTCTTCTCTTCTCTTCTCTTCTCTTCTCTTCTCTTCTCTTCTCTTCTCTTCTCTTCTCTTCTCTTCTCTTCTCTTCTCTTCTCTTCTCTTCTCTTCTCTTCTCTTCTCTTAGGTCTGGGTGCAGTAACTGTGAGGTGGGAGAGCAGTGTGGCGTACTGATGCACGGCAGAGCGGTGACTTTCTGTGAGCCCTTTGGAGAGCGAGAGCTGGTAACTGCCATGCCTGACCACACTGCAACCACATAACATTTTGCAGTCAATTGACCATATATCCAAGCCGACCACACAGTAGCCGCAGCCACCTCTACAGTAAATTATAAGCTTACTACAACCACAGTAGCAGGGGCTTTGTGTCAGTTTGTTAGAGTCAGTAACTTGTACATCACAGCTTTTTGTGAGTTTTAGCTCTTCCAGCTCAGAAGTATCAGGATACTGCCTGACATACAATGCGGTACACATGCATACACACACCATCCATTCAAATACATCTCCTGACAGCTGCTTATAAAAAAAGAAGATTCATACCCTCTTTCTGTCTTTATGAAGTTGATTCCAAACTGTTGGTGCTGTAAGAGATGAAAGCCAGACAGCAACAGTGGACTGTTTAGTGCCTCGTGAGACTATTTACTCCTCTGATAAGCATTTGTTGTGCGTGTCATTGTTCCCAAATGTTTGATGCCGCTGCCTGGCAGCTCTTCTATCAACTGCAACAAGCATGCACATCCAGAAACACAGAAACGTTTATATGGAGTTGCCAATACACCAGAACACACACATTCAAGCACCCTGGAACCTGTCTCTCACTCCCTCTTTCAAACACTTAGACACAATAGTTTTATAATATTTACAATACATATACATGTGTGCGTGTGGGTGCCCGTGCCTATAAAAGGTAGCCTGTAGACTATCATTGTCCATTTATATTTTTCCTTCTGTTAATAATATAATTAATGCTACTAAGGACAAAAGCATTCTATAAATTATAAAGTGTAACTTAACGCCAGATGAAAATGTGCTGCACATCTGGAGTCATTTAAGTTCTGACACTTTGACAGTGATACAGAAATGCCTTTCGATTGGCTAAAAAAATAAAAATACCACTGTTTGATGTGGTTACATGTTTCAGTGAATCAATTATTTTCAGCTTTCAGCACCACTTTACTTTAGTGCATCAACTCACATTGGACATTCTTTCCAATGATGTATAAGCTGATATTTAGATAGTGTGATTGTTAAGCCACATCTAATTATGTGCTTTGTTTATCTTCTCCAGACAACTGTCCCTCTCAACGCCAGCACAGCCTCAGTCCTACAGTTTGCCCTTGGTGAGTATTAAATCTCCAAAAGCACTTCAATCAATTACTGCACCAAAGCAGATAACATACATCTGTATTAGACACATTTAAACCTTGTTTTGCCCCGTTGTAGATTAGTGAGACAACTTGTACACAGGAAGTTTCTGTATTTCGTTTCTGTCTCTCTTTTCTGCCTCTCTCCTTTCTATCACAATAATGAATGATTTACAGAATACTGAAAAAAAAACAGAAGGCCATGGCTGAGTTTTTAATGGTATTGTATTTTTCATGTCCATAACATGCATCCGCCAGTTCTCATGGGAACATGACGGGGTGGAAATAAGAGTACTTACACTGTCAACAACTCTCAGCAACCTTCTAACCCTTCTGTATTTCATTCTGACTTTTTTCCTCATCTCTCTGTCTAGATGCACTTACAGATCATTAATGTTGTGTGTGTGTGTGTGTGTCTCCAGGTATTACTCATGTTGTGGGGTACTAAATTTGTTCACACAGTCACATTATGGGGACTTATGGGGACAAAAAGCAAGTTCCCATTACATAAATTGTTCAATTTTAAGGTGAATACATGTTGTGTGGTTAGGATGAGGTTAGGCCAGTATTAGTATTATGGTTATGTTTAGATAGCGTCTCTAGTAAATTAAAGTTAGTCAACATAAACCACACTGTGTGTGTGTTAAAGCTGTTGCAGTTGGATTTGCTAGTTTGCTGTTTGACGTTCAAAATTTAAACAATAGACTACACTGTCCTGCAAGGGGCAGTAATGAGCCCCCCATTATTGAAGCCTGCTGGTGTGAAATGAGTGTGGAAGTGTGGGCTTCATTCAAGACATCAACATAAGCCAGTTCCTTGTCTGACCTGCAATTGGCAGTACTGATTCACCTGATATTGAAGCCTGCTGAAGAGATGTAAGAAGAAGTGGAGCCTGTCTGTCTGTCTGTCTGTCTGTCTGTCACCAAAATGATTGCATTTTTATGAGGGCTTAGGGTGTACAGGATGGTGAAGAGCCCCGATTACCTTCTTTGCCAAGGCCCCGCAGAGTCTAGGATCGCCTCTGTACATAGAGGATCATCTCCCCACTGATAAAAATTCACTTGATGAAAACAACAAACTTGCTATGCAACTATAACAGTCATATAATATCTGTTTGTCTTCTTTTATATTTATATTCTCCAGGCTCAGGCTCCTGCCGGTTCAGTTATTCAGACCCCAGCATTACTGTGTCATACAGCTTAAGTGGTAACGCTAACACCTCAGATGACTGGATCACACTGGAGAAGATCAGGTTTCTCTCTTCCTCCACTTTCTCCTTGCTCATCTATCCCACAGTCATTCCATCTGGTATATACATACCCTCTCCCTTTTCCCTCATTCACACCTCCCCCTCTCAATTTGTCATTCCTGTCCTGTGTTTTTCATCCTTCCATCCATGCTCTCAGACAGAGGCATAATGATACAGTCCTATAACTACAATATTTACCAACTTGTCAGTGCATGTTGTGTTTTTATTTAGACAATAAAGAAATCAAATATGTAGATTAACAAATAAAATCACGTTTTCTGTCATCATTTCATTTCATCTTGAGTAGATACAGTGCCTCTCCATATTTATCTATTTCAGCCTTATTTTAAAAGGATTGTGTGTTTTTCTTCTCTTTTAGAGCCCCTATTAACAGCAGCACAGTCATCCACCTTATTCCCCTGCCACACCAGTCTCGGACTGATGGTGTTCATATTAAATGGTCTCAGGAGTCCCCTCAAGGCCCCGAAGGCTACGAGTCCTGCTGGGGCATAGACAACGTGCTACTGGTCAATGCTGCTCACAAAGTCCCCCTCATGGAGGACAATTTGGATCCCCCAGACACTGCTAACTGGCTCTTCTTCCCTGGAGCTACAATCAAGGTATTCTGACAAGTGGATTTGCTTCAGCCCTGTCAGTAGAGACCCACTCAAAGCAAAAGGAAAACATTTATGAGTGATTTATATGAAGAAAGAATGAATCCACTTCTTGGTGGAAGTGTTACTGAGTGCATATGTTAAGGTCTGCTTTCTTTTTGACCAGCATGCCTGTCAGTCTGAGGCCAATGCGTTGTATTTCCATGGTGGTGATGGAGTTGGCCACAGCTTTGCCTCCACCAGAGATATTGATCTGCACAGGGAAGAGGGAAGGAGCTACTGGGAGGAAGACTTTGAAAGCCCGCCATCAAAGTAAGTCAAGCCAATGGTCACATTTTAGTTTATTAATGTGACTAAGTTACATTGTTTCTAAAGCACTGCAAAGAGTACATTGAAATTCAGTGCCATAAAAGTACAACAAAACAATTTCAGGAAAAGGTCAGACTAATTAAACCTCTATATAACCACGAGTAATACTTTATTAAAATGCCAGTCCATACAGATTTATCGTTTTTAAAGCCTTTTTAAAATGTGTCACCGTCTCAGCTCAGGGGGAGTTTGGAGTTCAACAGCAATGAAACTAATGTAGTAAAACTAAATTTGGTTGCCAGACCTGAGGGAATAGTCTTTTATGGTGCTAAAAGATCAAAATATATTAGGCAACTATATGTGGCTGTAAAGAAAGTTGATATGTAGGTTTTTTTTTAGTATGCTATCATTGCTCTGCTCTTTCTCTTAGTTTTTGTTTATCCATGGGCTTTGACACACGTCACTTGTCATGTCAAGCATGCAACACGCAGTGCTAAACAAGTTTGTGTCAAACTCACACAAGGTAATGCAATGCCTGCTGGTGCTACAGAGACAGTAGTACATCTGTTCAGAATGCACACACACACACACACACATAGAAGCAAACACACAATAACAGTGGACAGCAAGGACACACCATCAGAAGCTCAGCAAGAGGGAGAGAGAAAATAGAGAGAGATGATAGATAGATGAATGTAATTAACAGGCCTCATGCACCAGGTCTGTCACAACATTTTTCCGTTAATGAGAGGGACCTCAAACAAGAGTGTGTTTCTACAGTCCCCCTGTGCCCCCGCACCTTCCTGCAGCATACCAACATGCGTCACCGCATGCTTGCTCTCACCCATCAGGTGCCACGAGCTGACACGTGTTTCAAGTAAGCAGGAAAGGTTGTGTGGTGATGGCACACTCTCCTAAGTGTCATTTAAGCCAACACTCACGATGACAGAAGCACACCAGGCTGTACTCGGCATGACAGAGAATAGAGAGGAAGAAGGGGGAAAGGAAAGGGGGTAGAAAGGTAGTGAGGAGGGGCAGAGGAACACAGGAGAGGGCTGACACACTGAGTTAACTTCTGTCATTGCTAATGAGGAGCCTCTCTCCACTGTGCAGAAGTATGTAAATGTGGGTGGGTATGTTCTTTATGTGTGAATCCTCTGCCAGGTGATATATAATCAGTATTGCTAGGATTGAGTGTTTGTTCATCGGCAAGATGCAACTCAGGAATAGTGTTTATATCCCATAATGTGTGTTAATGCCTTCTAACGTCTCACTTGGGGTTAAAATGTGGTTACGGTTAAGTGCTAAAATTGCAATATATGCAAGGCCCTCCATTTCCTTTTTTTTCTATTTTTAAGCTCTACATTGTACTCTATATCCACAGTGACTTGTGTTACTCAAAATATTTTGTTTTTTAATTACATTAAGACCATTAACAAACTGTAAAATTATGTAAAAAGAGTTTGTTAGAAATGTTAATGCTGTTGAAATGAAAGACTCAAACACATACACAGCATCATTAAATGTTGCTCTAAACGCACAAAAGTTACAAATTAATTTGAAAGCATGTACCGTAGGTCCTGCTCAGCTCAGAGTATACTTGTTGCAAAATCAGAATTCAGGACTTCATTACATTATACTGTACATACTATTATTATTTAAAAATCCAAAATTGTAATACAAGGCATTTTCAACCTTTTGTCAATGATGAAAAATAAAAGTGGTAAAAATTTTACAAATAACCTTTCATGCTAAATCACAATTTAAAGTGCTTAACAGTCACATACAAAATAAAATACAATTAAATGCAAAACACTGCTATAAAATTAACATTACATGAACAAAATATGATAAAACAAGTAATTTAAAATTGTGTAAGAAATAATACAATGGATTAAGTAAATGCTAAACTTAAAAGTTAGGTCTGGGGATTACTTTTAATAATAAATGTGGTGTTTTAGGTTAGAGTAGCTCTGCTCGCCTGCAACCAGGTGGTTAAACAGTATGTGAGCGATCACATAGACACCATGATACAGTATATTTAGGTAACACCCTATTTGTAAAATAAATATACAGTATTTGAGACACTTATTTTCCTTACTAAACTAACCCTCCCTGTCTGCATTTTTCATCTAGCTGGGACATAGAGGGAGCTGTTTATGGGACCCAGTGTGGAGAGATTGAGTCGGGGTCAGCCCTCGTTTTCGAGAAGGAGGGCCGCAGGAGGGTGTGCACCCCTCACCTCGACACCACGTCTTTTGGAAACCTCCGCTTCTACTTTACCATGGGTATTGAAATCCTCAATCTTTCCTACTCTTTCATTAATTTGCATTCAGCAAAAGTGAGTAACACTAGTTCTATTTGTAGTGAGACTATGTTCTTGTTATGATCCTTCTCTTTAAGGTTGTTTAACTTGTATTTGGTGCACACATGTATTATGTTGCATAAACATACTAAAGTGTATTTGTCTTTAGGTGGTGGCAGCTGTGATCCAGGAGAGTCCCATGAGAATGATGTCATTTTATTTGGGAGGTTTGAAGGCAGAAGGGAACGTGTGGTGCTCGACACCCTTTCATACTCGTCATACAGGGTAAGATATACACAACATACACTGTACACACACAAAAATATTCCTTCTCAGTATTCAGTGGTCTTTCACTGTATTCATTTATTTAAATCTCATGGTGACAGCAGTGTGAGCCTGTTATGGTGAGTGGGTTCTCACTGTTTTACACTGAAGCCAATTTTATTTCTACCATGCACTGAGATTTCTTGAAATCATTCAGAATTTAAAACTTTTTAATTTCTTTTGACAGAGTGCAAATGTTTGAACTCTGTAATATCTGTTTCTAGTATTATAGTATTAGCAGCCTTTCTGATAAATAGTTACAATTTTTCAAGCAAGAATATCAATCTTTTCGTGAATGTGTGCTTGTCTTTGTCTTGTGTGACAGTAATTTAAATATTGTTTTAAATCTTGAACTCTGTGGAGCTGTGATTATGACTCTTCTTAATTAATACCAAATAACTATTATTTAAGTAAGTAATAAAGTAAATAAATAGCAGATCATTGATCACAAATTCATTAAAATGATACTGTAGTTGCAGTTCTAATAAGCATCGGCCCTCTGTCCCCTCTGATCTATTCATTCATACATTTCTTTCCTCTCTCAGACTCCTGCAGTGGTATCAGTGGCACTCCCCACTGAGCTACAAACACCAGTCACCCAGTTCTGCCTAGAGCAGCGGTCGCACGGAGGAACCAATCGCCATGTGTGGGCTGTGGATTTCATGCAGCTGCTACCTGTGCTTCCTGGCACGCAGACACACGTTACTCAATTCTCCATCAACCTAGGCTGTGGCTCCTACCAGCCTGCCAACAGGTGTGACACACTCAGCGTTTGTTGCAAAAAATAAATAAATAAATAATGTATAGTGCTGCAACAATGGAGACCCTACACCCAACGTGAGACACCCTAGATTAGAAGTTACACCAAATCACAGTGCAGTTTAAAAAAAGAAGAAGGAGCTGTCCAATCCAGCTGTTGATTTTTTTAAGATTACAATGTTCTATGTTCATTTTCAATAGCGTGAGTCTGGAGTTCTCAACCAACCGTGGTCGCTCATGGTCTCTGCTCCACACCGAGTGTCTGCCAGAACTCTGTGCTGGACCCCATCTACCTCACAGCACCATTTACTCTTCTGACAACTACAGCGGGTAGGAATGCACACGAACATCTGTATGTGTGTGGGACTTTGTCCTCTTGTCAATTACAAAGGATGTACTGTAAGTCTGCATTAACTTTTGCTTCTCTACAGATGGACTAGAATTTCTATCCCTCTGCCCAATGCTGCCCTGACAGAGACAACACGGTTTCGCTGGAAGCAGTCTGGCACAGGAACGGGCAACATGTGGGCCATAGACAATGGTTAGGATGATACAGACGGGTCACATGGTTCAAGGTTTATTAGTGTTGTCCAAGCACCAAGGTTTTTGCTGATCTGTTGTGTCTGTCATTCACACCGGGTGTGTGTCTCCTGCTCGTTAGATGCTCTGAAGCTGAGGCTATATTTTACAGAGTTTGCCTTTGAAAATCACAATACATGCCATTTAAAACTAAAACAAAAAAAACCTCTGTGTCCAACTACAGTAAATGCCAGGACTTTAATATGAAGCCATTCATCCATCAATGCTACACATAAATGCTTTTACTTTGAAACAGTCAAGTCACAGGATGTGCTGTGTTAGTGACAGATACAGATGGTAAAACTGAGGTATAAGATCATTTCACTGTATTTTATGCAGTGAAATGTTCATAGGTCTTTTCCCAAAGAGAGCCACGCAGCTCACTCGTGATCCTGTGTGAAACGTATCCAGTTTGAAACCTCAGAACCTCAGACAGGCACCAACCTGTAAGAGCTGATTCATTTAAATATTGAAGGGGATAATATATATCTAAAAATGACAGTGAAGGGCACATAAATGATGTATCTCTACATGGTTGCTACACAACATTGGTGCACCATTGTCTCCCTTACCCTTGTTTTCATGTAATGTCTTTTACAAACGTATTGCTGATTAGTCTCATAAGGCTGCACTGTGTTTAGGGTCACAAAAATGTATTATTGCTCAACTTAACATGAAAATGTATCTGTTGCTGTAAAATGTAATTCATTTCTGTTCTGTATATTATCAGTGTATATTGGTCCAGCCTGTCTTCGTTTCTGCTCGGGGAGAGGACACTGTTCCCGCACAGGCTGCAAGTAAGCACCTGCTTTTTATTAAGCCAAATAAATCCAGAGCAGGCCTGCTCATTATCTGCCTAATGCCTCACAGCACCAATCACCATTCAGAATTAATGAAATTGTGTTGTGATTATGATTTATTAATGGAATTTCATTATCTCTGTCTACTTTTTTTTATTACATGCTTTATTATTTGTAATGCCTCCTCTCAACTCCTCTTTCTACCTCCCAGATGTGACCCAGGCTTCAGTGGTCCAGCCTGTGAGCTTGCCTCTCAGACCTTCCCAGCTTTCTTGTCGGAGGGATTCTCCAGCCCACGCCTCTCTTCCTACCACAGTTTCTCTTCCCTTCGTGGGGCAGAGGTCAGCTTTGGCTGTGGGGTGCTGGCCAGTGGCAAGGCTCTGGTCTTCAACAGGGACAGCAGGAGGCACCTGGTCACTGCCCCATTAGACAGTTCCCAGGCAAGGTAATGTGCTGGAAAAGAACACCAACACCATTTTGTGTTGCATATACATGGACACGTAAGAGATTGAAAGGAGCACACATGTATACAAAGCAAATGTGTGCTGTCAGCAGACAACCATGGTTTGTCTTCATAAGGAGTTTTATGTCTAAAAGATTCTGCAGATGTTTCAGTCAGTCACTCTCTCCTGCTTCATCAATCCCCTCTTTCCCTCAAACTCTCTGTAGATGTATTACGATTGCAGGGAGGACTACAGATGAGAGGAGAGATGAAAGCAATGATACAAAAGGGGAGAAAGAAAGATAGAGGGAGGGATGACTTTAGTTATGGTATCTGTGTTAAATTGATTATGTCTGTTGCAGCTCTCATTGTGCACCTGATGGCCATATTTAATGCTATTATTTTCCTAGTTGACTGAGTGAACAGCTGCCTAAAGAGGAAATTTCCCCACTGAGGGAAGCACAGCAAGGACAGAGAGTGTTGGGAGACGGGAAGTGAAGACTGATGATTGAAATTATAATAAGTAAAGTAAATGTTCTAATATGGACAATCATATGAACAAAGCATAGATGAATATATACATAGACAAGGCAAATAGTACAATTTGACTATATACAGTTAACATGAATAGGCAGATGTGAATTATCTCCGTCTTATTCTTTTCTTCACTCCTCCTCATTCTATCTAATCATCTCATCCATCATGCCACTCTCACCTCTTCACTCTGCTCTACTGTTTATCTACACTTTCACCTTTTTGTTTATCACTTTCTCGCAATCTTCCTCTTCCTTTTTACACAATGTCTCAACTGTCGTTTTACTTCTCTTTGCAACTCTTTTTCCTTTTTCTCACTCTGTCTTTCTGCAGATACCTGCAGTTTACTCTTCGGCTTGGCAGTCGTAGCATCCTGAGCTCATGTCCTGCTCCAGACCAACCAGGAGAGGGTGTCCTGCTTCATTACTCTTCAGACAATGGCATAACCTGGACACTTTTGCAGCACTACGCTTACCAAGGCTTCCATGAACCAAGGTATATGCTGTGCTTAGTGTGTGTGCACATGCACGGGCACACGGCCTGTATGCTCATAAGTCCATAGAGAGAGACACTTTTAGTCCATTAACACACACATTTTCCTTGTTACTGGTGTGCTGGATATTTAAGCCAGTGTGACCCACTGAGTCAGGCAGTGCTATCCATGTGAGTAATGAAGACAAAGTGGGCTCACTTCCAGCTGTACAGGCCAGGTCTCAGAGCTCATCATCACCTCAAGGAAGGTCAAGGATGGTCAATGAGTTAGGGACAAGCTTGAGACACATACCTGGTGAAAGGTGCAATCCCGGTTCTTACTTTATCATTGTATGTTGTATAAAAACACTATTATACAGGACAGGAAGAGAGGTCTATAAGAAAGTGAAATAGAACAGAATATACTGTAGTGCTAAATCTGCAACAGACTTATAATGTGACAATAAGACATTCACACGTGCCAATGAAATTCAGTTGTAACACTTGATTATTCTCAAATAGGATTGTATCAGTTGAGCTCCCAGCTGGTGCCCGGAAGTTTGGTGTGCAGTTTCGCTGGTGGCAGCCATACCATTCAGGCCGCGGTCAGGACGTGTGGGCCCTGGATGAAATCAGCATGACCTCTGTGTTGTTCAACACCATAAGTCTGGACTTCAGCAATGTGTTAGACGTTACCCAGAGTCTTGGTTTCTATCTCGGCCATGTCCAACCCTACTGCCAACACGACTGGACACTCAGGTAGACCTACTGCTCCGATTATGGCAACAATGGAGTCATTTTGTCATTTGGGTTTAATCATGCAGTAATACATTATGTTAATATTATATTTAATATGTTTAAATGTTTCATTAGTTGTTTTGTCTATTTAAGCCACAGTAGCCACTGTAATCGAAATCAACTGAAAGTAGCATGTGGACAAACTTGTGCCATCAGAAAAAAATTGACAGATGCTAAAGTGTCATTATCATTCTGCACATGTTTGCGGTAATGTTCCACAGCATCTCACATGTGATACCCTTTCTGTTGTTCCCCAGTTTCTCTGGTGAGCCCAGCCCTGGCTACAGTATCCGTTATGTGGAAACTCAGTCAATGCAGATCGGCGCTTCATACAGTTTGCAGTTCTCACTGGTCATGGGCTGTGGCCGCGAACCCTCGCCTCACATCGACACACAGGTCCGCTTGGAGTTCTCCACTAATCATGGCCTCACATGGCACCTGGTCAAAGAGGTAAGGAGTGTGAAACATATCCGCCCCATGTTGAGTGATTGTTAACATCTTGTTTTCAGCAGCCTCACTCACACCTTTGTTTAGAAGTCATCCTGAAGAGTGAGAAGAAAAGTTATCATGTATTCATGATCATGAATATTGATTTTTCTATTAGAGCCTGGGTAATAATGTGTAGATAATGACAGCCCTTTAATGTGGCACTTGTTTCAGATGGGAAATTATCACATTGACTCTCTATAATTCTGCTATTAGCAAATACATGACACTACTTGAATCAGCAAGCAGATTATCTTCCCATGATTCAACAAAGACTCTGAATGATCACAACTGGCTCATAAATATTCATAAGGCACCAAAGTATCTGCCAAGATTTTATTGCCTTTGAAATTGAATAGAGCATAATGAGCATTCCATCAGCAAATTTTCTCTATTTCCCTCATGTGCATGAAAATGCAGTCATTAGGCAAGTGCAGAATGTAAGTCGCTGGATGTCCTGTGCTGTTAATCTTAGCATGTCTTCCAGTGTTCAAAGTCAGATATACTGTAATCCTTATATGCATATGGGGCTGATCAAGTTTTATTGTTTTTATATGGTGTTGTTTTAGAAGGATTGTGTCAGAAAATAGAATCCACAATGGTAGTAGTATAGTATTTAGAAATTCAGAAATCAACATTTAGCAAATGATGAAACATGTATCGTAATGAAACCCCTCATTTCCTTGACCTAGGCCTGTCTGCCTGGCATGCCAAGCTGTTCTGAGTTTACAGCTCCAAGTGTCTACCATCCGTCTGAGTTCAAAGACTGGAGACGCATCACTCTGTCTCTGCCACAAAAGACATGGTAAGTAATACGTGCCTGTACAATAGACACAGACTACAAGTTTCAGAAAGATCAACTTTCCCCTGTTCTTGGTTTTGTGTTAAAATGGGAAATTGCAACACAGGTGTGGCATAAAACTAAAAAGAACATACTGCAAAACATCCACACTGTCAGTGATTGCACATTCACAGATGCACTCATAATGTATCTATACACATCTATGCAAACATCAGACACATTGTAGCCACAACTATTAACACTCATTAAAAGAGAGGTTTTAATCCTCGCTCTCTCTCAGTCAGACTCAATTTGGTTTTGCAGTCACAACCATTTCCTGAGGCATAACATTGTCAGACAGGGAGAAAATGTTGTCATACTTTTTCTGTTTGGTTTACCACTTACTTACTGCTAAGTGTTTTTGCTATCATTTTCTAGAAAAACATTGTCCCCCCCAAACACGGGTCTGAAGGTTTCCTCCAGCTCTGTTTACACTTCTTTATTTAATGTGGCACTGATTCTGGCTGTATGAGCTGATCTTATCTGAGTAACATGGTTTATCTTACACTTTTCACTTTGGTAGGGTTTTGTCTGTTCCAGTCCAAAGACTATAATTACTTTTTATTAGGCTTATAAAACGAAGCATTTCATTTACAGAGAAAGCAGAACTGACTCACATTTTACTTGATATTTTTTTTGTGAAAAATACTTATATTCTTACACCTCACACATTTTATCAACACATACTGTATAATCAAGTAAACCTTCCGCATTGAGCACTGCAACCTCCACTTCCCAATCTATTTCCCAGCTCCTAAATAAAGGTGGTCAGATCTCCGGCAGTGTGAGATTAGAGGTCTTCGGGTCAAGGCAGTAAATAATAAAACGGTCATGGCTTGCTCAATATGATCAGAAGATGGTCTGAGTTATTATAAGTCCTGTTGCAGCAGCAGAACATAAAATCTTCCCTGCTTTAAAACACACCCAACATGTTTGACTATCTACACTTCCAGTGAGCTTTGTCATCACTGTATAAGCAACAAAAAACACTAAAGAACACTAAAAGGCACATACATATACAAATGTGTACCTGCACTACACACACTTACACATTTTACATTTACCTTTCACAGAGATGATGTGATTATGATGATATTCTGACATTCATTTCATTAGGGTTAAACTTACCTATAGTGAGACAAATAAATTGAGCTGTATTTGTGTGTGTGTTTGTTCAGGTCCAGTGCCACACGCTTCCGTTGGATCCAAAACTACTATGGGGAGCAGGATGAGTGGGCCCTGGATGACATCTATATCGGTCAACAGTGTCCTAACATGTGCCATGGACATGGTTGGTGTGATCATGGACACTGCAGGTTAGCTTTAACATGCAGTCACACAAACATTGAGACTTCCTGAGGTTTTTCTCCATTACTTTTTTCTCAGCACTTAATACCGAGGGACCTATAAATATAAATTTGATGGATGTGTGTGGGATCCATATTAAATCAGAGCTGAACCAAAAGCACTGTCTTCTCTCACAGATGTGATGACGGCTTCTCAGGAACAGACTGCCAGCCCTCTTCCCCCCTGTCCTCCAGTGTTCTTTCTGACTTTGAGTCCCAGGATATATTGCTGGCCACTTGGCAGGAGGTGATTGGTGGAGAGGTGGTCACCCCTGACATGGGATGTGGAGTGGTTTCGTCTGGATCGTCTTTGTACTTCAGCAAGGTGGAACAAGCAAAATCTTCTTCTTGTTTTTTGTATTTTTTTTGCTAGCTTTCGGTTTATGGTGTAAATCCAGATCCAGATGTGGCTATAGGAACCATTTCTTAACATTATTTTTCCAAAAACAAAATTGTGTCTATAAAACAATATTTAATTTTTTTTTATGTATTTTGTCTTCTGACTCAAGACATACAAACACTGTTATAAAACCCAGATCTGAGAGTCTGCAAACTTTGTGGATGTAAGCATAAGACTTAAATTCAGTCACACAGTGCCTGCAAATTAATTGATCTTGACTGGATGGGCAGTTTTCAGACAGCTGCATGCCTCTAATAAATTGTAGCAGCCTCACTTCTAAAAAAAATAGGGAAGGCTCTCAGAGAGTACAAACCCAGACTGCAGTTTTCCGAGAATGTCAATGCACTCCCCTATCTCACAACGTTAACAGTTGTTTAAAAACAAAGCCTGAATTCAGTTCTATTTGTGTCCTTGGGTCATAACCTTTATCCCCAGAAAATATCATTAAAATGTGCAATTAAAAATGTTTATGCTGGAATGTGGCTGGAAACATAACTTTCTTGTTGGAGGTACCAATAATACTACTAATAACATATGAGTGCTGGGAAGTGGTGATGATAAACTGAAAAATAATACATCATTTATGTCCTCTTCTACTTCATTCGTAATAATATGTACATGCATTTTGTTGTCAGGCTGGGCTGAGGCAGCTTGTGAGCTGGGACCTGGACACTGAATGGGCGGAGTTTGTGCAGTTCTACCTGCGAGTGGGTGGAGATTGGGCAGAGTGTAACCAGGCAGACAGCAGAGAGGAAGGAGTGTTGCTGCAGTACAGTAATGATGGAGGAATCAGCTGGGGTCTCATTGCTGAGATGTACTTCACTGACTTCACTAAACCTCGGTGAGAATCCTTGGAATGAAGGAAGGATTAAGTAGCAAATTGACATTTCACATTTTGATAAAAGTGTATTAAATGTATATGTGATGATTGAAAATGATCAGTTAGAACTGGCACTAACCCATCACCTCTGCTTCTTCTACCACTCTCAGCTTTGTCCACTATGAGCTTCCCTTGGTCTCTAAAACACCCTCCACAAGGTTTCGCTGGTGGCAGCCTCTTCACTCTGGGGAGGGCTACGACCAGTGGGCAATTGATGATGTCATAATTTTGTCAGAGAGGGAGAAACACATCATCCCCATGGCCAATCCAACGCTACCACAGGTCAGGAATCAGTTTGAAGAGTTTAGTTTTCCTGTAATTTATAATTTGTGCTCCATCCTTGGCTCCTTGCTTGGTTTCATCGTGATACATTGCTTCTTGTGTTGTAAATTGAAGTGTCTGGATGCACAAAAAGGTGTATCCATCTATCTTTCAAGAAATGTGCTGTGCTGCAGACACCACGGCCTGACTGTGCACACAAAACACTAAATTTGTCCGCCTCCTGTTTCTATAGAACTTTTATGAGAAACCAGCATTTGACTACCCTCTGAACCAGATGAGTGTGTGGCTCATGCTGGGTAATGAGGGGATGGAGAAGGAAAGCAACAACAGCTTCTGTGCCACAACACCCTCTGCCATGGTGTTTGGGCGCTCTGACGGGGACAGAGTAGCTGTCACCAGGGACCTGGCCCTGCGTTCTGGCTACACCCTGCAGTTCAAGGTACTCACATGGGAAGTGTGAAAACTGGAGAGGGTTAGGGTTTGCAAAAAAACAACTGCAAATTGGAATTAAAACATGTTTTTGATTTTCCTTTAACTCTTCCCAGCTGAACATCGGCTGTGAGTCAGATTTCAGTGCATCTGCTCCAGTCCTGCTGCAGTACTCCCATGATGCTGGTCGAACCTGGGCCCTAGTGAGGGAGGGTTGTTACCCAGGAACCCCAGGGGTAGGAGTATGTGAGGGCAGTGGCCGTGAGCTTAGACAACCAACTGTCTACAACACTGGAGACTATGAACAATGGACCAGGGTCACTGTGGTTATACCACGCAGTGTTGCAGCCAGGTAGCTATGGTAACAAAGTATCCCATTGCTATGATAAATAGAAGTTTCAACCATCTTCAGACCCATTTTTAATAGTAGTAGATTAGCTACTTTAATTATCACCACTAACCTTTTACACATTCACCATATCCCACCCCTTGCTTTAATCTGCTTCCTCTCATTTTAACAGTAAAACCAGGTTCCGCTGGTACCAGGAGAGCAGCGTGTACAGAGATGCTCCACCTTTTGCCTTGGATGGGGTCTACATCTCAGAGTCCTGTCCAAACCATTGTGGGGGACATGGAGATTGCATCTCAGGAGTCTGCTTCTGTGATATGGGATACACAGGTTCAGCACCATATAGGAAATTAAGAAGAATAAAACTAAAAGAAATGTCTTATTTTAAAAATTATTAATTTATATTTATGTTTTACCTTGTATTTTTTTTACCATAGTTGAGCAGGATAGTTGTGTACCATCTGTAGCCAGTCCCACAGAGCTGACTGAAGGCTTTGAGGGGAAGCTGAGCCCTCTTTGGCAGAGCCTGAGTGGAGGACAAGTTGGAAGTGGTTGTGGCATAATTGGTGAGGGAAAAGCCCTTTACTTCAGTAGCCCTGGGAGGAGAGAAGCACGCACTGTGCCTCTAGACACCAGCAACACACGGTGAGTGGGATTCATATCCACAAATCTCTCAGATGTAAAAAATAAATCAATAAAATAACCATAACACTTACCCATTTGTTTTAAGCTAATTCAAGTTATTAAGGTGTCACTGTGCACATACAGGTTGGTCCAATTCTATGTCCGCATTGGCAGCAAAAGTTTGGGACCCACTTGCACCAGGCCTCGTTCCCGCAATGAAGGTAATTATCAGCACAACACTGCAGCACTTAGTGAAGAGACAAAGTGTTTCCCTTTGTCTGTTCACTTCTGTTCAACAGTGAGCAGATTGCAGATCTCTAGCCTGCAGCAGTAATGATGTCTCAGTTTCTGCACTGTTAGATAAAATGTTCTAAAACCAGCTTCTTATAGCTTGTCTGTAATAATCAGGTCCTGTGGACAAGTATTTGATTCTACTGCATATTGTTTAATTCTTTCTGTTTTACTTCCAGCTGAAATGTTTCATATCCGTATGTATGGAGAATTTGTTACCACAGTGTCATTCACTCACTATGCTCTATAATTCTAGGTGTCATTATCCAGTTTTCCACCAACAATGGTGTGCAGTGGCAGTTCCTGAGGGAGCTAGACTTTAGTTCCTTCCTAGAGCCCCAAGTGGTGACCATTGAGCTGCCACCTGCAGCCAAAACCCCTTACACTGTATTTCGGTGGTGGCAACCACAACAGGGTAAGTGCACTGTTATACTATGTATCAAAAAGTGCATAAAACTGACATTTTCTTTATTTCATGTATTCACTTTTAGCACTTCCTCTCCTACCTTGTAGGGAAACACTCTGCCCAGTGGGCTCTGGATGATGTCTTGATTGGTATGAACGACAGCTCCAGAACAGGATTTCATGATAAGTTCGATGGCACAACTCCTCTGAGGCACAACTGGTACCGCATTCAGGGTGGAGAGGTGACTGTGGACTGTTTGTCTCTGGACACAGCCCTTACCTTCAACTCTGAGGCCATTGATAGTAAGTCACATGCATTATTGTCCATAAGCAGATACACAGAAAACTTGATAGGTTGTAGACTGGCTTGGGAAGTGTGTGTTCAGAAAATAAACACCACCTTAACAATCACTGTCAAGTGGCCACCGAGTAAAACACTTAAGGGAGCAGAGCTGCTGAGCTGCTCAGTTTGCTTTTTTTTGTTTTTTTAGTTTACGTGACAAAATATAAACTTTACATATCAAATATATACATGCTTAGACACATTTAATAACACAGATGCATCCTTTGTATTCACACACACTCGAACACAAACAAACCACAAGTGGTTGTACAGGGACATCGCAGTATTACCCACAACAGGCGGAAATTAAATCACCCATTCACTGTGGCGCCGCGGATCCTGCATTATTAACGAGTGCAGACCTGATTGAACATCCTGCCTGTTATTTATGCCTGCATCATGCTGTGAGTGGATTTACTTTGCACAAATATTACATTACAACTGGGCCCATTCGTTAAGTGTGCAAAGCAAGAGCAATTTAGCAATACATCTATAAAGGTAAAGCTCCTCTTTGCACACATACAGCTCTGATTGTCAGGCTTGATGGCTCTTCAGCACTATCTATTATATTCAAGGTTATATTTGCATTTGGAATTTATGATTCGGTAAACACCTTTTGTTTCATGTGACGCTGATGTGGAAATTAAATAATGATAAATGAAGAGAAGGACAAATGGGTTTTAAATAAGATATGAATGGAGCTTGCTAAGTGCAGTCTAGAACTGTATTTTATAGCATGAAAAATAATCCTCATGTGGTAACCAGGTGTGATTTCCAGCAAACATGTCAGTTTACAGACATCAATCTTGTGAAGGTGCCATTGAAGGAAATAAACTGTGTAGATGCTAGAGTGAGGTTAGAATAAATGTGAACAAATGCAGCATCTTCACACTCTATTTGCAGAGAAGCCAAGGTATGCAGAGAGCTGGGACTTTGAGGTATCAGGCTCATCATTCCTGCAGTTTGAGCTGAGTATGGGATGCAGCAAGTCCACTTCCTTCTCCCATGGTGTGCGGTTGGAGTACTCCACAGACTGTGGTCGTCACTGGTCTCTCATAACTCCAGAATGTGTGCCCCCAGCCATTGGCTGTGCCGGTTTTACTCAGAGTTCCATCTATACCTCAACTCAGTACAAACACTGGAGGAGGATCACTGTCTACCTGCCAAGTGCTGCCAAGTATGTTTTTAACTCCTATACCTCCAAATAGTTCAGTGTTTTTGCACAAAATACATGAACTCCACAGCGCACTTTTTGTTATAACTTGCTGTTGAATCACTCAGTTCCCCCAGAACTCGGTTCCGTTGGATCCAGACCCACTTCACCCCAGGGGCAGAGGGATGGGCATTAGATAACGTGTTACTTGCACCTGGCTGTCCCTGGATGTGCTCTGGACATGGTCTGTGTGACAACGGGCGTTGTATGTAAGTGATCCTAGCTTTTATGCACAGCTGATTGTAACTTTTCTTATTTTTTTACATATATTTTTGTTTGTTTAAGTGTTACTTACCCTTTCCTTTTTCATTCTTCCTTACACAGGTGTGACAAGGGTTATGGAGGAGCTCACTGTGTGCCTTTAATATCTTTGCCATCTGTCCTGAGAGAGGACTTTAATGAGAACCTACAGCAGGAGATGTGGCCTGAGGTGTATGGAGCAGAGCGGGGAACTCTGAATGGAGAGCCTCTTAAATCTGGCACTGCACTTATCTTTAAAGGGGTAAAGGGGTCATACATACCATGCAGAGAATTAAACCACATAAACCCTTAGAAAACTTTAGATCTCAATGTAAACTTTGTTTGCTTCCAGGATGGTCTGCGAATGATAGTGTCACGTGACCTGGACTGCTCTAACACTCTCTATATCCAGTTCTCCTTTAAATTCATCACTAAAGGTACAACATATACTGTTTTGTGTATCAATGATTACATATTCTTTATTAAATGGTGTTGTAATTGTTAATTTTGTGGTCTTGTTGTAGGTGTCCCAGAGCGCTCCCACTCAGTGCTGCTGCAGTACTCGGTGAACGGAGGGATCAGCTGGCTGCTGTTGGATGAATTTTACTTTCCAGCTTCCACTGACACGCTGTTCCTCCACCTGCCACTGCCAGCCAGTGCTCAGACCAATGCCACCCGCTTTAGACTTTGGCAGCCTTACAACAGTGGTGAGTGGACACACAGACTTTTTTTTGTCATGTTTTGTAAACTTTTTTCTCTTTTTATGAAATGGGAAAAGCACCTACTTTGTACTTTATTTCACGTCTTTCTAAACACTAGGTCATTTTTGCATTTTCAACATTTGCAATCCTCTTATTGCTAAATCTCAGTGTCTAATCACCACAATATAATTCCCTTCAGGTAAGAAGGAGGAAGTGTGGGTGATAGATGATCTCATCATTGATGGCAGCTCCTTACACAACCCACCAGTGGTGATAGACAGCTTTGATGAAGGCCCCAATGAGTCCAACTGGCTGTTCTTTCCTGGGGGAAACACTGGCCTCTACTGCCCCTACCAAAAGACTGGCCTGTAAGAAAAAGCCACTTGCCTTTGAATGTTGACCATGTTGACCTAAGTTGTGCTTTTACATCAACTCAAAGCCTAACAAAGATAAAACCCTATATGTGTGTTTGTGTATGTGGCTGGTTTAGTGAGGAGGATGAGTCAGCCGTGGTGTTTATCTCCAGTGAGCTTGGAGAGCACTCAATAACCACCAGGGACATTGAAGTAAATGAGAACACTATCATCCAGTTTGAGGTACACCACCACTGCCTTGATGACTTATTTTCTAAAGCAATGATATAAAATAAAATGCTTAATCACTGAAGACATTTTGTCTCTCTCCAGATTAATGTGGGTTGCACAGCTGAAAGCTCCTCTGCCAACCCAGTACGTCTTGAGTTCTCACGTGACTTTGGTGCTACATGGCACCTTCTTGTACCTCTTTGTGCTGGTGGGCCACAGCTGTCTTCTCTGTGCTCCACCGAGCTCCACCCTGCAAGCATCTATTTCCCTGGTACAACACAGGGCTGGAGGAGGGAGGTAATTCACTTCGGCAGGCTTCATCTGTGTGGGTAAGCACTGAAAACATCTTACTCATGTGATTGGCCAAATAAAACACACATAAAACCTTAGGGGAATTATTTTTTAAATTCTTTTAATATCCTTACAAGACACAATTTCAATCTCCCTACAGGTCTGTGAGGTTCCGCTGGTACCAGGGGTTCTTCTCAACTGGTTCTGCTCCTCCAACATGGGCAATAGACAATGTCTACATCGGCCCACAGTGTCAGGACATGTGTAATGGACATGGGGCATGTATTGGTGGCACCCATTGTGTCTGTGACCCTGGCTTCTCTGGACCGGACTGTTCTGTGCCTGACGCCCCCAACCCTGATTTCCTCAAAGAGGACTTTGAAGGTACACCACACTCTAATTTTAAAGCATTCTATTAGTGACGAGGGATTAGTGTGTTTACTATTTTTTTTGCTTCCTTTATATGTGCTTGTGTACATGCTTGTGTTCTTGAGGTGGAGCTGTTGATGCTGGGCGATTCAAACAACTTAGTGGTGGTAAACCATCCAGGAAATGTGGTATCATGTCAAGTGGGAACCACCTGTTCTTTAGCGAAGATGGATTGCGCATGTTGGTGACCACTGATATGGAGCTTTCAAATGCCAGGTATAGCTACCGCTATTCAAATCCAACAAAAAAATGACTTCACACAGAATTACATCATCACATTCTTTGTTGAATTTAGAGTCTCTATCATAATTTCATGTGTTAACGATTGTTCTCTGTAGATTTGTTCAGTTCTTCCTCCGTCTTGGCTGTGGTAAGGCAGCTCCTGACCCACGCTCCCAGCCTGTCTTGCTGCAATTCTCTGTGGATGGAGGTCTCACATGGGGACTCCTCCAGGAGTTTCTCTTCAGTAACAGCAGTAATCAGGCTCGCTTGGTTGCCCTGGAAATCCCTCTACGTGCCCGCACACCTTCCACTCGCCTCCGCTGGTGGCAGCCCTCTGAGAACGGCCACTTTTACAGTCCATGGGTCATTGACCAGGTACACTGAACCATCTGTTTAATCGTAAGGCTTTTAATCATTTTAATTCAAGCACTGAAACGCTATGTTGTGTCACGTTACATGACTGTCATCCATGCAAGCATTCTGTAATTATTACTATTAGATCAAATGTTTTGTTTCCACTTTCCCTACCTACCTTGCATCAACTATGCACTTTATCTTTTATCAAATAGGTGGTGGTAGGGGGCAGTGCAAGTGGCTGGGGACCTCTTGAAGATGACTTCTCATCGATTGATGGTCGCTCATGGCTTCTTCACCCTGGCGGAACCCGAATGCCAGTGTGTGGCTCTGATGGACCTGCTTTTGCATTCATAGAGAAGTCCAACACTCGCTATGCTGTCACCACTGACATCAGTTTAAGTCAAGATGCCTTTATCCAGTTTGAGTTTTCTGCTTCCTGCTCTGTCACCAACTCCTGCTACTGTAAGTCATAAAAACAATCTGAATAATACCTAATGATTGTCTACAGTATATGAAAGACTGAATAGCCTTTTCCTAATTAAATCATAGTATTTACATGACATTAGATTGTCAATCCTTTTGTTTGTTTGTCGAGTCACACATTTGTATGTTATTTAATTTGTGCTTCTCTTCTTTCTCTGTAGCTGTAGAATTGGAGTATTCTCTGGATCTCGGTCTGACCTGGCAGCCTGTGGTCAGAGACTGTCTGCCTACAAGTCCTGACTGTTCGTCCTACACTCTGCAGAGGCTGCTGGTCTCTGACACATTCAACAAGTGGGGACGCATTACCCTGCCTCTCCCATCATACGTCAGGTCAGCGCTGCCATGTACAGAAAAAACATTGGTATTTGTGTAGCTGCTCCTTTGCAAATTATTGCTAGATTATTTTCATTTTATGTCCTCAGTTTATAATTAAATTCATTTTATAAATTTAAATGAGTTGAATTTATTTCTTCAGGTCTCCAGCCACAAGGTTCCGATGGTTTCAGCAGGCTCCGTTTGACAAGCAGCAGACCTGGGCGCTGGATAACCTCTACATTGGAGATGGCTGCCCAGACATGTGCTCTGGACATGGCCGCTGTCAACAAAGCTCCTGTGTGTAAGTAATAATAGCTGCAGTTCTCAAAGTTTTAAACTGAAAACTGCTCATAGGAATAAGGACTGAGTTTATTTATTTATGTTCTGACTAAATACTTTCTCTTGTATTGAATTGTGTTTTGATTAACTGCATCTTACTCCATCATCCATCCTAGGTGTGACACAGAGTGGGGTGGAGAGTACTGTGACGAACCTGTGGTGCCTTTGCCCTCCCAGCTGAAGGACAGCTTCAGTCGAGCCCCCTCACTCAATCACTGGCACACACTGACCGGTGGGAAACTCAGCACTGTGTGTGGAGCTGTGGCTTCCGGAGCCGCTCTGCACTTCAGCGGCGTAAGTACATGTCTACATTGTTGCTCATCCGGCTTTGGCCTTTCTTTTGTACAAAATTGTTATACACATCACATTCAGCAGTGCAATAGATTGCATAGCTGGAATAAAATGGCATGTTAGTGTTTACAAACATCCTCTGGCGCAGATACGATATGCACTGGTTTGTAATGATTACAATAGCTCAATCCAAAATTTTTATTTTTTTTTTAACTATCTGGCCATTTTATTCTCCACTGGGACAAAATTGCTTTTTGTGAACAATTTATATAGAAGCGAGAAAAAGAAAAAATCTGCAATAATGCCTGCAAACATGATACAGAGATAGACACAAGCTAAACAGCTGAATGAAGCTGATTCAACTATTGATTTGTTGAATAAAAGACCTCTAAGTAAGTAGCTATCAGCATTTATGTGCAACTTCTCCCAAGGCACTTACTGTAGGACAGTGTGTGAAATGGATACCTATTGACAGACTGATCTAAATATGGAAAGACACTGTTAGAGAAGCCACTGAAGACTGCTTTTGTAGGTGAAGCCATTGTTTCTATCAATATAAATGAAAAGCATTGGAGAAGTGGTTCGTACCTTGTGCACAGGCACCGTTTATACCTCAAACAAGCAAGTCTGATTATGATGATGTCATGAAGACATAACCATGAAATGTTATTTTAACATAAGGACTGAAGGCATGAATTATGTAATCAACTTAAGCCTCAGGTTGTGTCTGTAATACTATAGGATATAGAGCTATTGTATCTTTGATATAATATGTGGGGTAATTTTGCTGAATTCCTTGCCTCATGCTGTCAGTGATCATTGGATATGATGTGGAATAATTTTCTGATCAGTATAAGCATAGATTGTCTCTCATCTCCAGTCATATCTGGGAAAACATGTTTTTTGGAAAATATTTTTTGACCATGACTTTTGACTACTCGGATCTAAAAGTTAAATATCTGTACGTATCCTAACTCTGACATTTACTTTGTGTTTGTACAGAGCTGTAGTCGTCAGCTGGTGACAGTGGACCTGAACCTGACCAATGCTGAATTTATCCAGTTTTACTTCATGTACGGCTGCATGATCCCCCCGAGCAACCGCAACCAAGGTGTGCTTTTGGAGTACAGTTTGAATGGTGGAATCAATTGGCACCTAATGACAGAGATCTTCTATGATCTATACACCAAGCCTGGGTGAATACTTTTTTTTTATCTTCCACAAGTGGAAATAATGACCTGAGGTTAATTAAGTAGAGTAATCAGTGACCAAGAAAATCTGTCTACATTCTTGTCTGTATTCAGGTTTGTGAATGTGCTGCTGCCCCCTGCCGCCCGGCAGGAAGGAGTGCGTGTGCGTTGGTGGCAGCCACAACATGACGGAGCAGACCACAGTGATTGGGCCCTGGATAATGTCCTTATTGCAGGCTCGGACCCACGTGCACAGATCTCTGACACATTTGGAGGTGTAGCACTGCCTAACCATGAGAGAGCTCCGGCTGATGAGACCTCAGGGAGGATAGATCAACTGAGCGAGCAGGAGGAAACACCCATTGGTACAGTGAAATTGGACAAGGCCTTCAAATCAATGCTGACATTACATTAATGCAGATTCTAATGTTTCTTCTCTGGATCCTCAGTGAGCAATCACTGGTTGTTTTCAGAAGACTGCTCCGTGAGGCGTTTCTGCAGTTCTCCTGATGGGGTGATGGTGTGTGGAAATAGTGATGGAAGAGAGGTGTATGCAGTCACACATGATATTATTCCTGACAAGGGCTGGGTCATGCAGTTCAAGGTAATTAATGAGTGTAATATGGCACAGGCCAGTGCTATTTTTGTGTTGTGTTGTATAATGTTCCATAACAAATTCATTGAAATATGTCATGTGATTTAGATTTCAGTTGGCTGCAGTGTGCCTGAGCGTCTTGCGGACCGGCAAGTCCATGTCCAGTATTCAGTAGATTTTGGAGTGACATGGAAGTACCTAGTGCCCCAGTGCCTGCCTGCTGACCCCCGCTGTGGAGGTCAGGTTTCACAGCCATCGTGCTTCTTCCCCACTGAAAGTTGGAAGAGAGCGGTTTATCCTCTGCCTGACAGCCTCGCTGACACGTGAGTCACCCCACCTCTTATCTGCCTCATACGCACAAGCGTTTGACAAAACATGGAGTCCTGTTTCATATTTGATCATGCCACCTGTGCATGCTTGACCTAAATTATTAATAGATTCAATTATTGTCATCTTATAAATGATTAAAACCACGTCATATAAATCATGAAAATGTTGTGCACGTTGTTTGACTAACCTGTCATGTCTGCCTCAGTGCGGTGCGGTTCCGGTTTTACCAGCAGCACTCAGACATTCAATGGGGTGTGGAGAACTTTTACATCGGGCCAGCATGCGACAGTCACTGTGGGGGACATGGGGACTGTTTGAATCAGCGCTGTCTCTGCGACCCAGGATTCACTGGACCAAATTGCTATGCCAGCACTGCTCTTAAGGTAGATCATTATGGCTCTTGGTCAACTACATGTTCTTAATAATAAAAATAGGAATAAGAATAAGAATAAGAATAACTTAGATTTATAAAGTGCCTTTCATGAAACCCAAGGTCACTGTACAGTTGGTGCCTGGTGAATAGCCAGAGGGAGTGAGTTCCAGAGGGTTGGAGCAGTGACACTGAAGGCCCTGTTGCCAAAGCTTTGCCTGCTCTTGTCAAAAAAAAGATCACAAAACAATATGATGATTTTGAAAATATAAATATGAGATGATAAGTGATTTAGATACTGTGTCCTTTTTTTCTACAGGCGTCACTGAAGGAACGTTTTGACTGGGAAGGATCAGCAGGACATCAGTGGCAGGTGCTAGAAGGCGGTAGGCCTTGTACAGACTGTGGTGTGTTAGTAGAAGGGACTGCACTGTACTTTGGTGGAGCAGATGCCAGACAAGCTGTCACATCTGATCTCGACCTCCGAGGGTCCAAGTCAGTATTCAACTTCTGTTGGACATTCCTATACACTGAGATGTTTGTGCTACTTGCATTGAAAACCGCACATTTTTTTAAAGGTTTGTCGAGTACTGGGCTAGGATTGGAAGTGAAGACAACATGACCATGTGTCATCGTCCAACCTGTCGTAAAGAGGGAGTGCTGCTGGATTACTCTACTGATGGAGGTGCACTGACAGCATATGTGCTGCACTGTCTTGTGTCTGTTTGTTCTTTTTCTTTCCTTAATTTTTTCATTCTGTCTGACAACTTAATTGTCCCTCAGGTGTGTCCTGGACGCTGCTGCATGAGATGGATTACCTAAAGTATGTTTCAGTGAGGAGAGACTACATTGTCCTCCCAGAGGGAGCTCTGACCAATGCAACCCGTCTTCGCTGGTGGCAGCCCTTCACCATTTCCTCTGGCCTGGCCAGCCCCAGCTTAGAAAGAGCCCAGTGGGCTATAGATAACATCCTGGTGGGGGGATCAGACATCAACCCATCCATGCTGCTTGACACCTTTGATGATGGTGAGTTGTATGTGCTGACAGTAAGTGTCAAATGAGTCTGCTAAATCAACATTGTGGATATTGTTTTGACTCTTCTCCTCTTCTGGATCGCTTTGTTTGCCTTTCACCAGAAGGTGTTTCTCATGAGGAGAGCTGGAGTTTCTACCCGAATGCTGTGCGTACAGCTGGCTTCTGTGGAAACCCTTCATTTCACTTGTACTGGCCTAACAAGAATCAAGACAAGACACACAACATCCTGGCCACTCGAGAACTCATAGTGCAGCCTGGCTATATTTTACAATTCAAGGTACGTCGCAGCGAGGAAGCCACACACCGTGTTGTTTTCTTTCTGTACACCGTGGCTTCAGATCCTAACAGCTGTCTCCCTGCTGCAGATTGTTGTTGGGTGTGAGGCTGACACATGTGAAGATCATCATTCTGTCCTACTGCAGTACAGAAAGGATGCAAGGTAAGAAAACAAGGAGGCGGCCCTTTAAACATTTGACATTCAGTCATAATAATAAACACAGATAGTGTCTGACTGCAGTTCCTTTTTCTTTTTCTTTCACTGTGATACTACAGTTAAAACAGAAATACTTTTGTAGCCACAATGGAAAAACCTTTTAACTTACCAGTTTTTGTCTCCATAATCAACAGCCTAGAATCATAGATCTAGACATGTTGCTAAGTAGTGCCATGTCACAACTTAATAAATCAACCAGAATCAAACAACATAAGCTTCTATCCATGTCCATTAAGAATAATGTAACCGTTTTACATTTTCACTTTCCCATCAGGTCTGATTCGTGGCAGCTGGTACAGTCAGAGTGTCTCCCCTCCTCAGTCAACAACGTGGGCTGCTCTCCCTTCCAGTTCCAAGAGTCCACAATCTACAGTCCAGTAAACAGCTCATCTTGGACAAGGGTCACTGTCCCGCTGCCAGACCACATCTCCTCAGGGTAGCACAGAAACACATTAGCACTCCTGCTCACATTTGTTTTGTTCCTTTACACATATGTGTAGAATAATAGGCAACAATTCCAGCCTTTATTAATTGCTGTACATTTCCAGGGCAACCCAGTTTCGCTGGATTCAAAAGGAGGGATTAGGAGAGCGGCAGAGCTGGGGAGTGGACCATGTTTACATTGGAGAGGCTTGCCCGGGGCTCTGCAGTGGCCAGGGTTACTGTACGAGTGGACTGGTCTGCATCTGTGATGAGGGATACCATGGTGGGCCAAAACTAGCTCATTACTTTCCAACCAAACATAACATCACAAACATAAACACTGCTTTAGTTCTGCTCCTTCGCAACGATGTTTTGGACAAAGTTATTTTGAACACTGAGTATGTGCAACAACACTTACTGTAAAAAAGTTACCATCTGACTGAGACAGCTGTACTGATGAAAATCCTTGATCTTCTCGTGTTCATGGTATTTCACAACTCTTAATAATGTCATCATTTATGTAATAGTGACTCCCCCCTCTGTATTTTCTCACCTAAACAGGCGATGATTGCTCCCTCTCCAGCAGTGACCTGCCTAGCTCCATCAAGGACAACTTTGAGTCTGGCAGTGTGTCTCAGGAGAGCTGGCAGCTGATCCAGGGTGGAGGAGTAGGCAGTGGTTGTGGGCAACTGTCACCACATGCCCATGGAGACTCACTCTACTTCAGTGGCTGTAAGATGAGACAGGCAGTTACTAAACCGCTGGACCTCACTAGAGCCAGGTACAGGTATTACCACAGCAATTTGTTAAATGTAGCGCATTGTTATGACACATGATCTGTAGTGTCATGGTTTGTATTATCAGTCTTTAATATATTAACATTTTAATTTTCCTCCCTGCAGTAAGATCATGTTTGTGCTGCAGATTGGTAGTGTGGCACAGACAGACAGTTGTAACATAGCTCTGGATCAGGCGAACACTGTAGACAGAGCAGTGCTGCTGCAGTACAGCATCAACAATGGAGTCAGCTGGCATGTGATTGCCCAGCACCAGCCCAAGGACTTCATAAAGGCCCAGAGAGTCTCCTACAACATCCCACTGTGAGTGACGATCAGAGACACTCACACTTTCAGTGGTTCTAAAAAGACATTCTTTGATAAAGCTGTATGTTGTAACTTTCAGATTTCTACTGTAAATGAGAGTAAATAACACATGATAATGATTCCTCCCTTTCAAATATTACCAACTTGGCATTAGTTGTCAGGACATTTGTTGTCCAGAATCCAGTTTTATAAAGGATGCTTTGATAGAAAGTGCTACTGTTTAAAGTCATTAGGCTGCTTTGAATCCACACCACTCTAGTAACTGACATGTTTGTTGAGCTTTCTGACCTTTTGATGTTTCCGTGGTCTCCTCCAGTGAGGCAAGGGTTAAAGGTGTGATGCTGCGATGGTGGCAGCCACGTCACGACGGTGCAGGACATGACCAGTGGGCATTGGACCATGTGGAAGTAGTTCTGTGAGTACCCAATTCCCAACCAGCCCCCCCGGCCAACCAGACTGGCCCCCAACAGTGCCCTGATCTGCCCCTGTTTTTACCTCTGCCCCCAGCTTCACCTGTAAACAAAAAACAACCCCCTCTACTCCACACAAACACAGATGCAGAATATGCGTTAAAATTAAAGCGTAACATCAACTTGTTTTAAATGGTCATCGCGGCTTCTGACGTCAGAGACGCTGAGTAAAAAAATAAAGACTGCAGTGTGCTTTGTTCTGAAAGGTTCTGTGAGGGAATGCCTGTTCTGTGTATGACAGATCAACGCCTACTGTCGTTTCATATTTTCAGTGTCTATCAGAACCTATATATCTCCTAAATGGAAAATTTGTCAAGACTTTTTTTCCACTGAAAAGTTTAAGGACCATGACAATAAAGTCCAAAGTGTATATAATGGAAATAATACTTTCATACTACTGACATTAAAATATCTTATTGTCTATATTTGATATGTGAACAAACTCATTATCCTTTTACAGATTTCACACTTTTGCAAACCATAAACCATAAAACATATTTCAGAGAGCACTAAACCAATATGTTTGGATTATATTTTGAATGTGCCAACTATATTTATTTTAGAGTTGTGCTTTTAAGAAAGATTTCATGCAAAAGGTGTCCATATTTTCTTTCTATGGGAAATAAAAGTGTTTACAGATTCATAAAGCTGATTTGATGGATTGGATATATAATTTGTTTCTCTCAATCTTTTTCCACTTTTAATGTTTATCCTTTGCACTTAAGTACGAAGTGTGTTTCAGCTTTCAAATCTACAGCTTACGAAGGGTTAAAAACTGGAGATTCTGTATGGCACTGAAGATATGACGATGGCCTCAGCATAACATGGCAGCACCATCAAGCATTTTGAATGCATTCTCTGCATGTTGCTTTTGGGTATCAGAGTAATGTTCCCTCTGATGTGGACCCTGATTGTTCATTCAGTGCTCAATGCATTTCAAATGCTGCATATAACAGTCATTCAGTGCACATTGATATTTCATGTACAAACAACAAACACACACACTTAAACATACACTTGTGCCTCACCTGAGCTGTTCCTGGTCTATGTGGCAGTGACCTGTCCCACTCCCACCTCCCTTTCTTACACTTGCACGGTTTTCAACAGTGTTTGCTGAAAAGAGTAACCGTGATTCCTCACACTTTACTCTGTTGTTTATTTCTCTCTGTTCACCACTCCTCCACTCCTTCACACATATTGCTCCTCTCACTTTTACACCTGCGCAAACGTTTCCTTTGCTCCTCCCTTGCTACTTAATGTCAACGATGTGTTTGATCACGTGGTCCCGCTACTCCTCTGCTTGTGCCTCATTGTATCCTACCTTACCCAATCCATCCCCCCTCTTTCTCCTGCTGCTTTTCCTTACTTTCTTCTTCCTAACATTCCTTCCCTCTCTCCTTTTCTTGGATTTATGACTGGGGTTAATTTTTTCTCTGTCTTCACCTCTTCCTGTGTTTTTATTCTCACCATCTTTTCTTCTTTGTTGCATTACTTTTATATCTGTCCCTCAATATCCACATATTACTCTTTTGCTTTTCATTTTCTTTCACATTCATCTTTTTCTCACTAACTTTCACTTCTTCTTTGAACCCCTGACTTTCTTCCTACCTCCTTTCTCCTTCTGTTTCTCTTTGGGCCCCTGCCTCCCCAGGCCGGGGCTCCCACCCCCCCAGACCTTTCTGCGAGACAGCAGTTCCCACCTCCTGCATCTCCCCTCTCGCGCTCTAACCTCTGCTCTCTTCTGTATTCTGCTCCCTCTGGTATGGCTTTAGTGTCAGGTAAGTTTCCCGCCTCTTCCTGAATGCAGCCCCCCTCCCTCATCCTCCTCCCATTCCTTTCTTCTATCTGTTACACGGCACACACCCTCCCTCAACTCCACTGACATACTCCTGCTCATTATCGCCACGGTCATCTCCATGCCCTCCTAACTCAAGCACCAGGCAGGTCAACAAAGCAGACCAGCCGCTCACAGTGCCCAAGTGGAGTCTCGCTGATAAAATGATCCAATACACAGAGACGGTTATTGAGAAAGAAAGTAAAACAACAACAAGAGTGGAATTTTGTCAGGTGGTGGAACATTTTTTTTGTCCAATTTGAAGCAATTTTACTAAACGGTTCAAAACAATGTCACTAGATTGAATGTCTATACAGTCCTGTACATTTTAATGCAACACTTTCAAACACATTTTCAAATATCAGAGGTTCTGTGTTTGTGTGTATATGTGTGATGTAATCCATCACTATACCTGTTTCTCTACCTGTATTGTTCTGTTTATTATCTCTGCTACAGACTGACTGATTTGCTTTTTGAGCCCACATGTATAATTCTATGATCTTGTTTGGAAAATACCCAGGATTTATTTATTTGCTTCTTTTTTTTTCACATTTGTACAACAAGATCAGTCATCACGCAAGGCATACTGCAACATGAATTACAAATGATGGCACATGTGGCCCAAGTTTCATTTGACTAACTGCCTCCATCCAGCTCCTTGCATGGCTTTGTGGAGTGACTGGCAAAATGCCGCTTTTCCATTAGTGATAGTACCTGGTACTTTTTTTAGTACCTGCTCTGGCGAGGTTCCAAGCAACCTGAGCCAATACTATGCGTGATGTCGACAGACTGCCGTGCACTGACTGGTCAGAGTGCCGTCACTGAAAGAGTCATGAGCAAGAAGTCCGACACAAGAATCAAACCGAACAATGCCCAACTTTAGATCAGTTAAAAAGACTTAAAAATCATGAAAATGTGCGTTAATCTCCAACATTTAGCACAAAAATGTCTGGAATCTCAATATTTAACAGAGGAGCGTGGTATTTTTAGCAACAGCACTACTGAAAGTCGGCAATCGCGAGTGGTGAGCCGCACCACAACCCCTGCCGATGTATTTCAGTTCAGTGACTGTGCTCCGGTCATGCAGGAAGTACTTTATACATATAATAACTGGTTCTAATGATTCAGTTGCAACTGCTTTACATGTCACTAGCTTGTGTGTGTCACGGCAGTTTTCATGTGCTATGATGACCCCGCCCACATTGAGAAGGTACTGTATTGTAATGGAAAACCAACCGAACTGCGTAGAGTCGAGTCGTGCCGTGTCAAGGCGATGCAATGCGATGTGAGGCGGGACCATGTAGTGGAAAAGCGTCATTTATGACAGTTCTCAACTCTGTTTACACTCATCCGTTCCTCTGAGTGGAGAAAGCATCACATGACCCTGGGCCAGGAGCTTCATTCTCATTATGAGTCAGAAACACACACACACACGCATGGACACATGCACATAAACACTGCAGTCAACCAGCCATCCCTCCAGTCCATCTTCACAGCTCCACCTTCACCACCATCTCACACCCACACACATAGGCACACACAACCCCCCCCCTCCACCCACCCTTCCTGAGTCCCCTGCTTCGCAGAGGCCCCTGCCTGCCTTGGCTGCACTCCTGGCTCACTGGCAACGCCCTGCTGGATGGAAGAGGCAATGAACAGGCTAAGCAAGAGCGATCTTCTGAAGCTTCTTCTGTGTCTCTTAGTTTGAAAACCACCCCTTTCCTTCTCACATGCCTGCACTTTTTTTTCTTTCTTTTTTTGATATTTCCTTATGGCTTTTATAACTCTGACCTCAAACACTCAGAGTCAGAGTTCCCCTCTAGTTTCCGTGAGAGTTTGTTTGTAAGTTCTGTGCCCTGTGTCTTGTCCTGTGACATTTGGTCTTCCATTTGGTTACGTGTAGCTCGTCCCACTGCCTTGTTCACTGTCTTACCACCCATACAGGTGTTGAGTGTTTGAGGTTATGGCTGAAACATGATTTAGAGCAGGTGTGTGTGGATGAACGAAAGCTGCATCGACTTATCATGTGTTTGCATGCACGGATCAGAGAGTGTGCATGGGAATGTGTGGTTTTTTCGAGCCCTTTTCTCAGTCACTAAGGTTCACACGTCTCTCTCCCTCCCCTCTTTGACTGTCTTTTAATCCTTGCAGCACCCGTAAACAAAACTACATGATGAATTTTGCCAGACAGACCGGCATGCGTCACTACTACAGCCGCAAGAGGCGGGCACTGCGACAGCGTGCCTGAACACCACCGGAAGGGATTCGCTCTCTGACCTGCCAAGCACACATCGCACATCCTTTTTTCC
Source organism: Solea solea (assembly GCF_958295425.1). Lineage (NCBI taxonomy): Eukaryota > Metazoa > Chordata > Actinopteri > Pleuronectiformes > Soleidae > Solea > Solea solea. Next base: position 12,022,075 of record NC_081145.1, on the reverse strand, counting down.
TGACGACATATTTGCCCGGTTGAGTCCCAACCACCAGTGGATTCCAGTCAGCCTTAGACTTCCCACACCCATCTCTCCCAACCCTCTGCCTGAAAAATCCAGTCAGTTTACGCCAGCCAGTCAAGGCCTGCCCAACCACACGGGTCGGTGACAATGGAACTCTAAAGAAAGGAGTGAAGCGGCCATTTTGTTTACTTTTTCATGGACGTTCGGGGTTTCTAGTTGTTTTCTAATCGTTGCTGTGGTTTCTCTGATTAATGTTCCTACCTGCGATATTGTTCCTTCTCGCTTAATTCCTCATCACTCCCCCCCCCCTTCCCCTCACCTTGCTTTTCCTACCACACTGTGAATTTGAGACATAATATATCACTGCTGAACTGACCAGCCATTTGGAGAGTTGCCTCCCAGTTTCACTGAGCCGCCGGGGGTGGGAGGGGAGGGGACCACTCCACTGCTGACAACCAGTATGCCAGGAGAAAGACCATGATGATGATACTGACCATTAAGAGGAATAACGGTCATGAAGAAAAAAAAAAAAGTACTGTGTTCTTGCTGTTCTGTGTGTCTGTGGGTTCTTTTTGTGATGAGTTGACTGTGGTGTTCCGTTCATTTGTTTGTTTTCTACTAATTCACATGCTTTCGAGTGGGGGGAAGGAGGGAGGGAGGGAGGGAGGGAGGGAGGGAGGGGTTTGCTGGGTTCTGTTTCCTGTTCCTCATTTCTCCGGGATGGTTGTGGGCCGGGTGGGAAGAGCCCGGCATCCACGGCGAGAACGAATGAAAGAATGATTTGCACGATGGGGAAAAGGAGGGAATAAGAAACATGAAGGACTGAACAATGATTTTTTTTTTGTTTTGTTTTTTTAAATCCTTTTTTATATATGTTGGTTCCCGAAAAATACAGATATTTATGGTAAATGGTTCTTCGCGTAACCTATTTAAGATGCACTGTGCGTGAAATCTGTATGTTATTTTTTAGTGTTAACTTATTAGGCGGATGAATCGGTCTCTCAGACTGCATCATCTCCCCTCTTCCTTCTCTTCCCTCGTGCTGTTTCCCTCCTTTCCATTCCTCTCTCTCTCTCTCTGCTGATTTCTGAAACCTGGAGATGAGGCTCTATTAGTGTTGTTTTTTGAAGTCTGTGTAATATGGACCCTCTGCCCTCAGTGTAACTCCAGTATAGCAATCTCCTGTATATATATGTATATCCACTATGGGGAGACCCAGCAGCCTTATAAAAGGGAAATAAAGAACTGTCCAAACCTCAAACTGTATAAATTGCTTCAGCATTTCTCTTTTTATTGTCAACAAGCATCAATACTTCAAACTTCCCCTCTGCCAACCCAGTGAATCGCACTAAAGTTGTTAATCGGTTGAAGTTTTCATCAGTGATACACTACATAGAATGAGAAATGTGGGACTGACTAAACAAATTGGTGCCTTTGTTCACTGTGATAAAAGATGCCAGTGTAGCTCAAATCAAAGGAGTGTAGCAGCAAAGGGAAACAAGTAAATGGCTTTTCTATGTAAACACAGAAAACCCTTAGAAAATGACAGAATTCTTAGCCTTGTCTCGTGTGTGTGAGAGTGAAGTCGCAAACATTTTTAAAGCAGCACAGAATGTGACATTTATTTATGGACATTCAAACAGTATTAAAACATTTTTGTTTGTCAATTATATATTTAAAAAAAAAAAGGCAATTGAAACCTGCCATCGACTTGGTGCACACAGACTATTCACACTACACTTAACACAAGCCTTCATCACTTCATCAACCTTGACATTGAATTGAAGAGGCTCATACACACCAGGAGTGTTTGGTCACAAGTTGCCGGCCATCACAGCTCCTGTGACAAGTGTCATAGTGATAGTGAGGAGACTGGCTGTGGTGACCAGGCAGGAATTACAGTATGGTCCATCGCAGCAAGCGTAGCTCATGGTGTAGACAGTTCCTTTTAAACTGATTTCATCCACCTGGCTACAGTCCTTCTTTGCCATGCATCCCCTAGCCGTCAGGGCGCTGTGATTACCGTAGCGACCATCTGCCTTGAAGCACAGCTCGCCAGGAGGGCACTCTGTCACGATGAGCTTGAATCTCTCCTGCTTGTCCAGGATGGGGCTGTAGTAGCAATGCAGGTTGGCACATAGTACTGAAGGAAGGACGAGCCACAACACGGAAATGTGCAATAACTGGAACATGATCAGTCTGCAGGGAGAAAAAAAAGGCTGGTATTTCACTGACAGCAGCTGTAATGAAGCTATAAAAACAAAATACAAAAGATAAAAAAACACAGTCACTGACTTAGTGTCAGCCTGTCAAGTTGGGGCACTAGTGAAGAGGAAAGAGGTCAAGTTCCAAAATCTTTAGTTGCTGCACTTACAATGATGCCAATTGACAATTTATTTCCATGATTACCTCAGACATTACAAAACTCAAGGTTCACAAAAGAGGTATTGACACATTCTGTAGTGCAACTTCCCCATGACCAATAAGCTGACAGTTTCAAGCCTTGCACAAGTACACATGATCTACCACATTTGAAGTGATGTCAGACAGAAACACTGTTTAAGAAAAACTTTGACTTGAAGAACTAAAAACTCACCTGCACATTTGAAATCCAGCCGTGTGGAAAGACTGAACTGTCCTACAGAGGAAGTCGACCACACTCCGGAGCTTCCTGAACAGACCACATCTCCCAACACACCTGTTCCATATAAACACCAACAGCCACCCAAAATGGCCTCTTAATCACTATGCTTTCATCAATAACCACACAGACAATGTCAATATTTTCTCTTTTTAAAGCTGTATTTATTAATTTTTTTCAAGTATGCCAGGAAGATGGTTAACAAGTCCACCCTTTTCTCTCTGGAGTTAAAATAAAAAAAACAGCAGTAACATCTGACAGAATGTTATACTTTCTCTCAGAGACTCCGATAAGTGCTTGTGGCTAACAGGCCTCTCCAGAGTCTCTTATTTCTTTTACGCTACGGTAGGCGACGTGTTGCTCGTCACTGATGTGTAATTTGCACATGAATCGTAAGGTTGTTCTCCGAGAACACGAGTGACGTTGTCTGGGATCATCCCCAGCAGCTTCTTCAAGTTAAAATCACTCTTTGGCGGGCTGTTGCACTTGTCCTCGCAGCAGCAGGTGTGACTGACGTTGTACTTGACCCCTCTGTAAGAGATCATTTCATGGGAACCGCAGAGTTTACGGTCCACGCAGCTCTGAGAGGACAGGATATGGACAACTCCGTAGTGACCTCTGTCACTGGAGCAGCGTTGGTCGGGCAGACACTCGGCGGTGATGTTGCCGCAGGATTTGCTTTTGTGCTGCAGGGGACAGAAGTGACACAGCAGGCTGTCCAGACTTAGAGCTGGGAGGACCAGAGCTGTGGCCAACAACATGGAGGTCAGGAACCAACCCTGTGGTCCCAGCTGATGGACACCCAGTCTGATGTAATTCCACCCACACAGAGAGGCACATACAGGAATGATACACATTTAAAACATTCTTACATCACACTTTTATGCATTTCCATTGTTCTGTGTAGGTTTGTTTTTCACCTGTCCCATCTTTGTGATCCCATGTTGCATCAAACCTCCAAACAAAGCAGCTGATTACCAGGCAGGTGTGTGGAACAGGTGTTAATTTGAACCTTTTTTTTGTGCTCACTTTATCAGAAATTCTACAAATATACAAACTAATCAACCACCGATACAAAACTGGATTCTATTTTTCAGTTTATTGCCCATAGAAGTGAACATTTTTGTCTTCAAAACGTTTCATAGTTTGAAACAAGAACGACATGATTTTCCAGCTGACACTAAAAACAGGGTTACACTGCCATCTACTGTCTGCTGTGACACCAGCATGTTATCAAGGAAGAAATTGTGGTATGACATGAACTGATTTTTACATTTTCTTACAGGTTCGTCGATTTTCTTATTTATTTGCTTGATGATGATGATGATGTTCTTTATTATGCTTGTTAAATAGCAGACATGCTGTGTCTGTGTAGGATCTACAACACAAAACATACAAATAAAAGAAGAAATTTCTCCTCTGTCGGGCACCGTTTCTTTTCAAATTCCATAATCCGAAGACAGAGACAGCTTTCCCTCGGTGTATAAAGGTTCCTACAAAGAGAATAAAATAACTTTATGAATCATACATTTGGATGTGTTGAATGCGATAAGTAAACGTTGTTGTGGTTTACTTACAGTCAGCTCCTCGTCCTCCGACCTGCCCTCTTCCCTCCAGTCTTCTGCCTCTGCAGGGTCATAGCTGTACAAGGGAATCAGCCTGTGCCGTAGTTCATCCAATCTGAGGTAAAGACAACTTTTTAAAACAAGAACTCTGACTCAACATGAAAGATTACTCACTGACACAGAACCACAGAGACCCAGTTACCTTGATTTCGTCCTCATATACGCAACCTGGAGAGAAAACAAGCAGACTTTAAACAGTAATGAAACATACAGTATATGATGAGAACTCTAAATGTGCTTACCACTGCCACAACACATCCGATCAGTATGAGGATCACACATGGGGCGATTATGTATCCAGGGTTGGGGAGTAAGGGGGAAATCTTTGGAGTTGTGAGGTTGAAAAGCATTTCTTCATGTTTTGTCTCCTCCTCCATACAGTACACCCCTCTGCTGTGAGCACCTCAGCTGACACCTCTGTGAGATATTCAGTGAGCTGCTTTAGCTTTCATTCCTAATGGAAGGCGCACACACACACACACACACACACACACACACAAAAACGCACACCTACTTATTAAGATTTGTAATCCTAGCTGCAATATCTACGTCTTAAAAGCGTTGGAAATGAATAGTAGAACAAATAATCTCTTACCTTGTGTTTCATGTGTGGGAGAACAGGGACACACACATTATTTCCTTTATGCTTCTTTCATTCAGTTCAAAGGCGACGCAGTGCAAATATAACCCAACCTGCCCAATGGCATTCCTGAGTGAGGAGTAAATGTGATGTCGACAGTCACTAAAGGTAAACTGGATTGATGTGTTCAGTCACTGCAAAGGAAACTGGAACATGTTCAGGGAAAATGACTTGTGTTGCCTTTGATGTGTGTTCTATATATAGTACCTTTCTTGTCTTTACTCTGCCCTCTCCATCCATTTTCTATGCGGGGAAAAGATTAAATATTTCAAATTGAAAAGCAGGAAAAACAATAAAAAATAGTCTGACTCAGTATTCCCAACTAATTAACAAACTATTAATGTTTGAATACATAAAATTCCTGACAGTTTAAAGGCTATGCAACATCTATTTGTGAAGTTGCACGTTGCAGATAATTATTTCTCACCTCACACGTCCCTTTCACGCATGTGCAGAAGGAGAACCTGTGGAAGCTTTCAGCTTTTTATTAAAACATCTGAAGGGTGTTTAGTTTGGTTTTAAAAACATGACCTGATGCTGTAAATGTAAACAGCTCATTCTATGGTGATGAAAACAAACATTCATACAAAAAAACCATCAGTATTATTATTTTACTGTTTTAAACCAACATCAGTCCTTTCCATACATATCCAATATTAATGAATTATAAAAATGTTAACCCTTACATTGCCATGTTTTGTCATGATGCATCAAAAAATAATGATTTGAATGAGTTTCGATGGGGACGTTTTGTGGATTTAATGTCTAGACGAGTAAGAGCAGCAGCAACATGCATGTGATCATGTGTTTCCTCCAGCAGAGGGAACAATATTGTGGGTTGGGCTGCAGGAGGAGACTGGAGAGTGGGAGGGCTGAGGCTCCAGGTGAAGACTTTTCTGTATTTTACTGGTTTAACTTGCTCAGCGTGGTTTCAGCAAAGCATTGATCGTGCTGCCGACAAATGGGACTCCAGTTCACCAGACTTTAATGGTAAGTTGCCAGCCAACAGATCAAAGTAGGTATTTGGAACTAATCTAAAAAGGGTGAGCTGTGGGTGGACCTGCAGGCTGCTTTTGAGAGTAAAGTTGAGAGTCTTCATAATCTGTCATGTTCATATTCAAGTCTGGATTTAAACACAAAATCTCACTTCTCTAAGATTGAATAAAAGTAAAGCTGTAGGTCAAGTGTAGGAAAGTATAGCCATTCGCGCTCTGGTAGATTTCCTGTTGAGATTTGAAAAGCTGTTAATTATTAGACAAACTTTAACCCTCAGCTTTTGTTCCTCTCCAGTCATAAAACAGCACTCTTGTCCTGGAGTTTCCTTAATATCTAAACTTACTTGATATATTTAATTAACAAAATTATAAACATAAATAATTCAGTCTGTTTTTTGTTTTTTTCGTGAATTCACAGTTCTTCATTGTGCCATGCTTTGAGGTGAGGACGTATTTAGAGTGTCCTTTCTCTACAATGTGATGGACGCCCCTAACAGGAGAAATGGAACGAGACAAGGAAGACGAGATTCTGACCAGCCTCTGCCTCTGACAGAGTATCCACATGAAAAGCATATTTACGAGGATCCTGATGCCCTTCCTACATACGAAGAAACACATTTATATGCTAACTTGTCTGGATCTAACTTCCCTCCTGAACCTCAGCCTCAGCCTCAACCCTCAAAACATCTCTGGGCTCAAGGCAGTGAAGGCACCAGCAGTGCTGACCACCACCACACAGATGAGCCTCTCCCACTCTGTGCTGCTCCCCCTCTCCCCACACCTAGGGTTCAGCGTGGCACAAGTTTGCCAGGTAGACGAGGTCCTGTTCCTCCCCCTGTTCCCCCCAGGACACGAGCGCCCAAAGGCAACATCAGAAAACAGTTTTCCTTTGACGTCAGTGAACCTGTTCCCAGGCTGACTCGATCCAGGACTGATGGAGACATTCATGTGAGTATGTGAGACGAGAGACGGCAGCAAAAAGGAGAGTGGCGAGGTCAGAGAAAGTGTGAGTTAGTTTGTTTGTTTTTTCACATCAGGATCTATTGACCATCAAACTCACAGACACTCCACAAGGCAGCACCAAGAGACTGTCCTCTTTCTGCGAGGAAACGTCCAAGTAAGAGAACGACACCAACCTTTGTCCCTTTTTATATTGACAGTAGAGTTTCACTTTCACGTTGTAAAACCTGTCTGTCTTTACCATCAGGCTGATGTCACGGCACACAGACAGTGTGCATAACTCAGGTGTGGTATGGGGTCGCGTGTTACGGATCCACCCTGCGCTGCTGCAGCAGGTGGAAGTAAATGTCAGCGTGGTCACAGAGTGGAGTGATCACCAGCTCCCCATCCCCACCTCTGGTAAGCTGCTCACTGCCCTCCCTCAGTCATGCACCAGTACTTATCTAAGAATATAAAGAGCAAAAGCACACATTGCACTCATCAACCACTTTATTAGGTACACAGTATCACCTAATCGAGGTCCTCAGCTGCTGTAGCCAACCTGCTATGAGGTGTCGTGTTGTTAAATATTGTCTTCTTCTTATCTTGGTTGCCTTTCTGTAGTTTTTAACGTAAATTCTGGCCATTCTCCTTTAATCCCTATAGTGACATTTAAGCCCAGAGAACTGACACTCACTGGATAGTTCTCTTCTTTTCTTTCAGAACCCGAGAGATGTTTGTGTCTCATTTGAAATCACTTGATTCACATTTCCATCCTATTCTGTGCTTGGTTTGAACTTTAACAGGTTCAAACTAAGCATTTGTTATGTCTAAACGCTGTAAATTGTTGCTGTGTTAGTGGCAGATTAAATGAGATTATCAAGAAGCAGTTGAACAGGTGTACCTAATAAAGTGGCCAGTGAGTGAGCATATGTAGTATAGTGTGTCCTTGCATTTGTGGCTTTGTGAGGACCAAAAATGGTATAAACCATACGGAGTGAGGACATTTCGGATAGTCCTCACTTCTTTTCAGTCCTGGTTTTAGGATTAGGGTTAAAATTGGGTTTGAGATAGTGCACTGGGATTAGGCATTCAGTGTCACCACAGTATCTTCCTTCATTGGCCTCAGATGTTGGCTGAATTGTGTGGACTCTGAACTTTCTTTGTCTTTTTATCCAGTGAACAGGACGGTGAAGAGTCTGATTGATGAAATCTTCCTGCGGCTGGAGCGTACTCCTCTGACCAACGGGTATTATGTTCTAAAACTGTGCAACTCTGATGAGTACCTGCAGAAGTAAGTCACCAGAATGGAACTCTTAACCATCTTTGATGTTCCGTCAGTGCACTGACTGTCATTGTCTCTCGTCTGTGTTTAGTGAAGAACTGCTGGGTATGCATGAAACTATTCAGATCTGCTACAAGTTAAAATCAGTCGTCCCTCTTCGACTCCTCCATGTGAACAACCTCACATATCGGCTCGCCAGGGATGTAAGTCTTTATGTTCAGACTTTGTCTTGGTTCACAATTACACATAAATCATTTACCAAGAAGATTTGAAATGCCGCCTTCACAAATACATGCGTCTGACACCTGTGCAGCTTGTTATTATTATTAGTGCCGCTGCAGCCGTAAAAGTCTCCACCCTTTGCACTGTTTACACATAACGTCATGGCATTTAGCAGCAAGCATTAAACAGATAAGCTGCTGTAAACTTGGATTTACAGTTATAAAAAAAATCATTGAATCATTCACTGTGACATATTTCCTGTGTATTTTTCTTCATATCTATGTTTCTTCTGTTAGGAAGCAGATGAAAGGTACCCATGCCAACTCTACCAGTTCCTGCGTCCTGCCTGTGTCTACGACACCTGCAAGTAAGATAACCAGCAGTCCTGGATCTCCCTCTTCACCAGTCGTGTCATTCAAGGTGTCAACTGTGCAGTGGGTCATGTGTAAACATTAGACATTAGTTTACACTAATGTCTGTTTGTAGAAAACAAGAGGACAGTAGGAGTATGAGTGAGTGAGTGAGTGTGTGTGTGTTTAACCTTTCGTTCTGTTTCAGACTGAGCCTGCAGAATGTGCTCAGTGGCTACAACAGAGAGGTGACTGAGCTCATGAAGTCTAAGGTCAGTGAAGACCAGTGTGATCTGACACACACACACACACAAGTTTCATTCATAGTGAGGACCCTCATCGATATAATACATTCCCTAGCCACTCATCACAACCAAATGCCTAATCCTAACCTAAATTAAATTCTACCCCTGACCCTACAACCAGGCCATAACCCTCACAAAGCCCTTTCAAGGGCCAAAAGATCCTCATTTCCTTAGGTTTACAAGTGTTCTGGTCCTCACAAAGATACCCATACAAGAAAACACACACACACGCACATGCACAGAATATCTATCTATCAGTGTTTTTGAATGTGTGTGTGATTTTTGCATGTGATCTCCTCCCATGTGTAGTCCGGGCTGGACACGAATGTGCTGGTGAGCCGTGTCCGCACCATCAGTAACCTTCTGTGTGGATTCTCATGTGAGGAGCTGGAGAACGTCATCAGCTTCCTCAACAGATTCACTTCCGTACATTTGGTAGGATGGTACTTGCATACTCATACACCACACACCACACACACACACACACACACACAGATTGTAATCATGCACAGAAATCCTGTTATTGTTTTGCCGTTTTTAGTTGTTTGTTTGTTGTTGTTTTTTTTTAAACTTTGCTTTTAGTCACTTTTACAGTTTTGGGCAAACACTTTTCCTGCAGTGTTTGCCTTGTCACATACACGTATGTGAACAATATACTCTGATCGACGTGTGTTTCCTCCTTCACAGAATCATGATGACGTTGAAAATGGTGAGTAGCTGCTAATCAACTTCACTGGTGAGAGAATAATTAGTGTGATTAGTTAGTGTCCAGTATCTAAGATGCAACAGTGGACGAATCAGGGCACTAAAGTGGCCTTTGCACTTCAAAAGGCTAGTTTGTTGATTCAGGCTTCTGTAGAAACATGTACAAAAACAAAGTGATTATACACTTCTACAAACATAACTAGGGTTACAAATATTTGATTCCTAACAATAAACACTCTTACAGTACATGTTACACACCTGACCAGTTTTGGGAGCAGTCGATACTCTATGCACGTGTAACTGATCCTGGTTTTGTTCACATATTTCCGTCACTGTTCCCGTCTGTGATGCTGTGATCGTGGTCCTTGAAACCAAAGCTGAGCATTGTTTGCAATAAGGAATCTTGCATCGTGTGCAAAGAATCATTTTTCAATATTAGGGTTTAGTTTAGTTTTTCTAGCACCTCGCTATCCTGTGGAACAATAAACTACTCATTTGTTATTTTAACATTTTGGTCCTGTGCTCTGTAGCAGTGATCAAGCTCCACAACGCACTGCTCAGAGTGCTGCAGATCTTTTTCGACAACTTCCAGTCAGACTTCAGAGCTCTGGAAAACCCCAGCAACCTGCAAACCCTCGACGTCGACGACAACAACGAGATCTGCCAGTTCAACATCGCCGCTCTCTACAAACTAGACTCGACCTGGTTGAACATGTGCGTGTGCATTGGTGGTCGATGACGATCACACACATTTGTTATGTCTGCACAGCTGTTTACAGACATGTGAACGTGAGGTGTTTGTTGTTGTTTTCTCTTCTAGTTATGAGTGCTTCTCTGTTTCCTGCGAGCTGATGTACAGCGGAGTGAAGCTCCATGACACTGGCGTCTCTGAAAACATCAGCACCGCCTTGTCCTTTGGAAACACAATCCAGTGTAACCGCATGTAAGGGCGACACCTTAAATCCTGTGGTGTGAAAAAGTCACGCCACATCATGTCATATTCAGTTTCCCCTGCTCACACAAGACACCATAGAAAGACACCTGTTTATGAGTGGATGTGTTTGATTTTAGGATGGTGTTCCCGGTTCCAGTAAAGGAGCTTCCATATGAGAGCATGTTGATGTTTCACCTCAAAGGCTCAAAGAAAGGGAAGAGTCCAGAGGTTTTAGCCTGGGCCGTGCTTCCTCTTTACACCAGCAGGTATTTGTTCACCTCTGTCACTTCTCATGCCGTTTACTGATTTCTTACAGATTACAGAGTACTTGTTCAGTTTTGATTTATGAAGTTTGGGGAGTTGCAGCATGTTTCAAAGCAACAGTGGTCTCACTTGAAATATGTTTTTTGGACTACATGCACCTGACTAGAATGTTGATTTAAGACACACCTTTGAGAACCTACTGAGACCCTTTGCTGCCACCATCAATAGCTAGGTGTATTCATTCTTTCAATTGTAGTATTATTTTTGTTTATCTGTGTTGTGTTGTTGTATTTTGTTGCTGTCTTCTTCATACCTTTTTCTGTTTTCATTTGTCTCAATGCCTGCCGGAGGTCAAATTAGCCTTGGGATACTGGTGACATTGAAGTGGAAGTTATTTCTGACTGTATGAAGGGTAACAAACTCATTAGTGACAGACAATATGTGTCCTCTGTGTGTTCAGGACTTTGGTATCAGGGACTGTCCTGCTCAGTATGTCCACGCAGGCCGCGATCCCAGCTCCTCCCTCTCCTGCCCTGTTCGACAGCCACACACAGCCTGTTGGAGTCATACTGCAGGTCAGTAATAACTGGACTCTCTCTGCCCCCTGTTGACTAACACATGTATGACACCACATCACCCTCCATTGTTCTCTAGCTTCAGTTCCAAAATGAGTTTAAGTGGATGTATCAGAGGCCCATCGCGCTCCCCGGTTCAGTCGTGTTCTCTCAGCCGTGTAATGAGCTGCAAAAGAAAATGCTCAAAGTTTCCAAGAAGCACTGCCTCTGTTTGTAAGTAGAAGAAAATAACACTTATTATGATCAACTGTACACGTGTGTGAGCAGCAATCAGTTGTTTTTTTTCTTGCCCATGTGTCTTCACACAGTCCATAACCCTTCCTTTCTCAGTCTAACAGAAAATGAGAAGACGTTCCTCTGGGAGAAGCGTCACTGTAGCGACAAAGCAAGTACATTCCTCCACCTGGTGCTGGGTGGAGCTGGCCAGTGGAAGCCTGAGTTTCTGACAGAAATCTACACAGTTTTAGAGAACTGGTTAATTCATCTCCCAGAGGAGGCCCTCTTTCTGCTCAGTGATAGGTGAGTTGCTGTTCAAATATCAACACATGCATTAGATGCTTATCTTTTCACGGAGCCAAGTCTAGTTGACAGTGGGAGGGAGGCAGAGTAAACTCTGGACTCTCAATAAAAGAATAAAACACTTAGTATGTGGCGTCAGATTCATGTCAAACGTCGTGAGAGCAGTAAAACGTGCTCGCGAGCAAATAGTGTTACTGCACGTGCGACGCCATATTAGTGCAACTGAAAAGGAAGTTCAATATGAACAGTTATCCCTCATATGTCAATATTACATTTTCAAGCTTATGATTATTGTTTTGTACAAACAGTGAACTCAACACAGCTCAAGCACAACAGTACTAGATCTAAATCACAGCCGTGATTCATGTTTCCATTCATCTGCTTTGGTTTTCTTCAGCTTTCATGATCAGACTGTGCGGAGAGCTGCCATTCAGTATTTTGAACAAATACCAGATGGAGAACTGGAGATGTTTCTGCCACAGTTGGTCCAGGTAAACACGCGAAAAATGTTTGCATGACGTATATATATATATACATATACACACATATGTATGTATATATATATATATATATATATATATATATATATATATATATATATATATATATATATACACACACTGCCTACCAGAATTTTCTCTGTATTGTGATGTATGACTAGTCCTTGTGTCCTGCAGGCTCTGAAGAGTGAGTGGGAGCTGGACGGACCTCTGGTGATGCTGCTGTTGGAGAGATCTGTGAAGAACATACGAATCGCACAGCAGCTGTACTGGTGAGACTTTTGTTTTATCTAGTCAAACATGTTAAATATTTTGCATCATGACACATCACTATAATGTTTTGGAAAAGAAAGGAACAAGGGGGGCAAAATGCGTGTACAGCTTTTTATTTATTTGTGTTTTTATGCTCAATTATATTGACTGCAGTAGCGTTTTATCGTTGAATGTTTCCCATGCTGTGCAGGCTTCTGGACGACGCCTGTAATGACCCCTACTACCAGAGTTGGTACAGTAAGATTCAGGCTGCGCTGCGTTACTGTTGTGGCCGAAAATTAAGGCAGGAGCTGGAGCATGAGAGCCATCTGGTGTCTGTGCTCGTCCAGGTGGCTGACAAGGTCCGCACTGCTGACAAGGCTCGACGCAAGGTCTGTAAATCAACTCACTCCTGTGATCTCGCTTACTGGCTCTTAATCCTCTTATTGATTGTAGCGTTTACTGTGCAAGTTGTGCAGTTTATTTCACTTCTCTTTTTTTCTGCACATGTCTGCAGATTGTTTTGAACAAAGAAAAAGAGAAAATAGACAACTTCTTCACGTCTGGCATCAGCTGTTGTTTACCACTGGATCCTGCGGTCCGTGTGAAGGCAGTGGATCTAAATGTAAGAACATCACACAACGCACTACACACGCTTCTATTTGGAGGAATATTTCCCACTCTTTTATGAATTACTTCCAGGTCTGTAAGTTCTACAACTCTAATGCTGCTCCACTGGGAATCACATTCATCTGCACTGACCCTCTGGCCAAGAAAGTCAGTGTCATCTGCAAGGTTAGTGACATCCTTACCCACACAGATGATCACACCTCATCTTTATAGACATTTGGATAATAATCCAAATGTTTGGTATGTTTGGTAATAATATGGCACTTAATACACACTGCTATTTCTATCAAACTGCACTTACCGAGTCATAGAACCAACCTTTTTGAAACATGTTTTCATGACAGACAGGTGATAACCTGAGTCAGGACATGCTGGTACTTCAAATAGTCCGTGTGATGGACAGGGTTTGGCTCGAGGAGGGGCTGGACATGCAAATCATCACCTACAGGTGTCTGTCCACAGGCAGAGCTCAGGGTCAGTTTGATGTATTTGTTTTTGAATGTACATGAATTGATGTCACTGAGTTGCCAAGACAAATCTCCAAATTGATTGATTGATTGACCTGTGTGGTTGTAAGGTTTGGTGGAAGTGGTTCCAGAGGCAGTGACTTTAGGAAAGATTCACCAGGAGTGGGGCTTGGGTGGAACCCTACGTGAGGACACTCTGGAGAAATGGTTCCACATGTGGAACAAAACTAAGGAGGATTATGAAAAGGTTGAGACAATGACACTCTTATGCAATTGTACTTAATATATTAAGGGTTTTTTTTAAGCTCTAACATGGTCCCGATGTGTTTGTGCAGGCTGTGATGAACTTTATCCATTCATGTGCCGGCTGGTGTGTGGCCACATTCATCCTGGGGATCTGTGACCGCCACAATGACAACATCATGTTAAAACACAGTGGACACATGTTCCACATTGACTTTGGCAAGATTATGGGCAATGCACAGAAGTTTGGCAGCATTAAAAGGCAAGCGGTGTTTTTGGTGAAGTGAAACGAGTAGCACGAGTAGTTTGTGAAAGTGTGCCGTCAAAGACCGTCATGACAAGAACTGTCCTCCTCCCTTTGTTGCGTCGACAGGGACCGGTCACCGTTCATCTTCACATCAGAGATGGAGCACTTTATCACAGGCGGAGGAGAGAAGCCTCATCGCTTCCATCGCTTCGTGGAGCTCTGCTGTGAAGCTTACAACATCATCAGAAGGCGCTCTGCACTCATACTCAGCATGTTGGAGCTGGTAAGACCTTTACTTAGCCACGCATTAATCACACATGTTATTGTTTGTCATACAGTGTTGTAATTGTTAGTGTTATTGTTGCTACAACCTTGTTTTCATCTAAACGAGCAGTCCTCTGTGAGCAGCTGGCTGTGATCCACAGTCACTGTCTACAAACTGCAACACAGACAAAGCAAATGTTCAATATCTTCACCGTTAGACAGTGTAGTGTCTCTAAAATGGCTACAGTCGCCTGCAGGTAGTACTATAACACCTATGCTTTTTCATCACCAGTAAAGATTTTCAGAAACGATGAAAAATGTGTTTTCCCCAGTGTTTGCTGTAGTAAATTTAGAGGAGACTAATGAAGTGTGTGGCCATTTCAAATACTACACTGTATTCTGGTGAAGATGTTAAAACATTTGCACACGGTCCCTGCAGGCTCATATCACAGCCAACAGCTGCTCATGGTGACGGCTCATTTAGATGAAAATGAGGTTGTTGGTGATTGTCTACTTTACTTTGGTAGGTGTTGTAAATGTGTGGCCAGCTGTTATGTATCTCATTTTCACACAATATTAATGCACAGATCCTCAGATGTCACACATAGCTTTTGGATGTTGTGTTTTGCAGATGCTTCATGCAGGTATGCCAGAAGTGAAAGACATTAATGACCTGCAGTATGTCCAGAACAACCTGAGACCTCATGACACTGACCTGGAGGCCACATCCTACTTTACAAAGTAATTTAAAGCACACATGTATAAAAGTCCGTCTTTTTTATTATATTGATATTTATGTAGTTGTATTAATCATAGGTTTTTTGTTGTTGTTTGTGTCTCTCGTGACGTAGGAAGATCAAAGAGAGCATGGGCTGTGTTGCAGTCAAGTTTAACTTCCTGACACACAGCATGGCTCAAGGGAAGAAACAGCAAACACTAACCAGGGACGGCCTCCCCACTCCCAGCAATAATATCCAAGAAGCTGTCATCCAAAGCTACACTGTCAAGGGGAAGAATGTGGTGAGGCACCGTGTTGCTCTACTGTAATTGTCCCCATGCATCTTCTACCGCTTTATTCTCCACATGAGGGTTGCAGGGGGGGCCGCTGGTGCCAATCCCAGCGGACATAGGGCAAACAAATCCAGATAAAATGGAAACATGCAGATTTGGGGATTAGGCAAATTGGACGCTCGAAATATACTGTAGGTGTGAGTGTGAGAGTGGATGGTTGTATTTGTCACTTCTAAGATATGCGTTAGGTCTAGTAGTTGATACATCCTGTTAAAACCTGTTAACCAAACGTTTGTATATTTGAGTGTGTGTGGAGGGAGGGAGGGTTAATGGGTTTAATGCACTTACGTTAACTTCATAATGTGTGATATAAAAATAAGAGGGATAAAAGATAAATGTGCTCTCTAAATAAGGAAATAATGTACAAAGCTACTCTTAAAGTGTGGACGACTTATTAAAGAGCGTTGATGTGAGAAAATCACCTGAGAATTATTGATTTTTTAGGAATCTGGGTGACATTTCATACCCTGAGCTTCAACATGAATCGAGCTCATCTGTGTATTTACTGTAATGCAACTGAAATCTTTTTTCAGATGTACGACCTGAGAGTAACCATTGATGATGGTATTCTGACCAGTAAGAAAACGTTCGGGGAGTTTGAGCTGATCCATAAGCAGCTACAGAAATCCTTCATTGAATCCAAGCTGCCTCAGTAAGTGAAGAAAAAAAAAGAACATCCATGTCCAACATACATACACATCATGAGCATTTTATTTGGAATCACAGCTTTTTCTTACACGGTAAAAAAAAGGAAAAATGGTGTGATTTAAATGGTGTGATTCACTCCTTCTCCCTTGAAGGTTTCCCAGCTGGTTTAAACTCTCCTTCACCCCTGCCAGAAAGATGTCTCTGCTGAATAAATACCTAAAACAGCTTTTTGAGGGACCGTGCAGGGGAGTGAGTTCCTCTCGTAAATGCCTTCTATCACTAGTTGACCTTTCTCTCTGTGGTTCTTTTAATAATACCTTACTCTAACTGGTTCAATCTCACTTGACCACCTGCAGAATGAGTTTGTGTGCAGCTTGTTCCTGGATGGCCCCAGCAGAGTCCAGGAAAGTGTGGCAACGGGTAATTTCCGCACTTAAAGTTTAAAACAAAGGAATAGAAAGAAATGTAAATGTAAACAACATTTTGTGTTAAAGGCACTCTGTCATTGGTCTGTTGCAGGAGCTCGTCCTCGGATCCAGTTGTACATCTCCTACGCTAACTGTAAGCTCTCAGTCTTGGTTAAACACCTGGAGAACATTGTGAGCATGCTTTACATTTTTTTCATTCAATCATTTGCAGCATAAAAAAATACATTCTTAGAAGATATTTTACATTTGCGTTTGGCCTTTTCTCTCGCTCCTCAACAGAAGCAGGCGAATGGCTCTAACCCTGACGCCTATGTGGTCACACGTCTGAGACCAGACCCTCATCAGCTCTCCAAGAAGAAGACAAAGGTGGTCCGTAACAATGACAACCCCACCTTCAATGAACTGGTACGTCACCTTCTCTACTACTTTTACTGTATGAGGAAAATAAAGTATACAAAGGCAACAATGACCTGATGACATTGACACATTTAGCAGCTAAGGAAGATATTTTCCCTCAGGAACTGGAAACCCAGCATTTAAAGGCGATATATGTAATCTTTGCACAACAGCGACCTTTAGCATCAACGGTTACTGCAACACAACAGGAGCGTCGTTCATGTAGGTTGTCACATTTGTCAAAACACATACAACACAAAGAGGACACTGCACTTAAACCCAGCATTACACAGTCGTCATGCAGAAACACGTCCATAAAACATGTTTTATTTTATTTTTAGGAACAATTAACCTGTTTGGTCAGTTATATCATGTCAGTGACAATAATCCAATCCAATCCAACTTTATTTTTAAAGCTGAAAAAAAGTGCTGTACAACTGAGATAAATAAAATATAAGAAATTACATCATAGGCCTAGACAACAAACAAAAAAACATACAATTAAACAATAAAATACTGTAGAAGGTATTAACAAAACACAATAAAACTATAAAAATATAAAAACCAATGTCTCATACTGGGTTGAAAGCCAAAGAGTAAAAATGGATTTTAAGATGTGTTTTAAAAGTGGACAGTGAAGGGTCGTGTCTAACATGCTGTAGAAGATTACTATAGTAAACGTTACACACGTTAAATATCCACCAGCAAATGTATGAGAGATGTATGATGCTTTTTTTTCCATTACTTACCATTTGTACAGAGACTATAAGAATGTGTCTTATATCCTTTTTTTCCGCACAAAACAAAAACAAAAAACAACTATATAAACACACACCAGAGTAAAAAGTACTTAAAATTGTTAAAAAAGGATTGAATTTGTCAAATTTAGAAATGTGTCACAGTTCAAGGTTCGCTTGGCTCGTTCTGTTTTGTGACTTCTGCACAATTATCGCTACTTTATGTCACTAGTAAACAAAAGGCAATATAAAATGAATCATACATTTTACTCAACAACACATAAGAAAATGAATGTGACCTATAAACACATCCCCTGGATGTCCATATAAGGAGTTGTGTATTATTCCCACTAAGGGTTAAACATCTACAAACTCACTCTGACTGAGTGTAATATTTACAATAACGTGTGTTCTCTGTCTGCAGCACCACTCTCTCTCTGTATAAGTCTGATTTCATCTCTGAATGTGTAAAACCCAGCAGACTCTGACCGGTAGCTTCCCTCTTACTTAACCTCATTGCCCTTCCCAACCTTTTATGTTTCATGTTTCACTTGGAGCCTTGACCGAATCAAAGGATTAATAAAAAAAAAAACAATCCTGTCCCACAGTTTGACGGAGAATTCTGATAAAAGAAACAATATATTGTTTGTTTATTGTAGTGCTGATAAACTAAGTTATCTGCCTTTTGTTCATAGCTGGAGTACGAGTATGTGCCACTGCTGTATGGGATGGTGCTGGAGGTTACAGTGAAGAGCAAGAAGACTTTTGTGGCAGCGACCAACATTAAACTGGAAGACGAGCTGCTCGACAAGGAAATGTGGTTTCCTCTTGGCAACTGTGCAGTCTGAACCCAGAGTACTGTGCTCCTGCTGCCAGCAGAGGGCGCAGCCACACTGAGGGAGACAATTCACAGCAAATTCAACTGAGCGGATGAACTATAGCACTGTTTTTACCTATTTATCTGATGCAGCTTTACCTCACTCCAGGGGGAAACTACACTGGCAGTGGATGTGTGTCTGGATGACGTTACAAAGCTGAGTTACAGCACTCACTGTTTACAGTATTTTTCAATAAAATGAACATTTTCTATAGGTCTAAATGTTAAGATTAACCACTGATGATGTATGAAGAACAAAATTACTTTAACTTTCATTCTTGCACTTTTGTTTTGTATTTACATTTTGTCTATGTCGCCGTTGTTGTAATTGTTGTTTGGTCGAGGCGGGAAATGAAGCACATTAAGGAGGAGGAGGAGGAGGTGGTGATGTAATGTCCAGGTTGAATGTGTTGTTGTTCCTTTAGGCTGTGTCAGCTGGATGTCCTTGACCAGTGGAGTTGGGGACAGGGGGCACGAGGATAAGAAAGGGCAGAAGAGGGGTGAGGACAGTGTGTGAGCTGGATGGACGTCCCTGTCTCTCTGGCCTGAGGGGTTTAATTAACACTCTCCCCCCCTTCCTCAGTCTTCTGTCTTA
The DNA here is from genome assembly GCF_958295425.1 of Solea solea. Lineage (NCBI taxonomy): Eukaryota > Metazoa > Chordata > Actinopteri > Pleuronectiformes > Soleidae > Solea > Solea solea. The sequence goes on along the minus strand of NC_081145.1, from coordinate 12,002,715 downwards.
ATCAGCAATGACATTTAAACACAGTTATGTACATGCATGCAAATACATGCACAAACTCACACACTGGAGGACAGGTCTTAATGTCTTCTCCTCACAGGCTGACCTGAACTCATTCATAAAGACATGGACTTCATCACAGGAATAGAAATAGACTTCTTCCCTGCACTGGATTGAATGTATACCTCTGTGTCTGTGAATGCTATTTATAATATCTCCTGCTGGGTCACTCTCAGGAAGGTAGATTTGAAGGAAAATGCTAGCGGCTTCTTTTTTTTTATTATAATATTCACAGAGCACGAATGACGCATGACTCACCAACTCCGGCTACAATCTAAGATTGATGTGTATTTTGTCATAGACGATTAATCCAAAATCACTACTATCTCCTGGCTGTGTCAGATCATCAGGTGTTTGATCAACCCCACAGCAATAACTGCACTTCTGTAAAAAGTGTCACTCCAGGGATTCATTCATCATTGGAGACTTAATCTCTGACAGTGTCATAATCTGGTGACTTCAGCACTAACAGTATACAAAGACACATCTATTTCTGACAATAAAAGTGGTATCTAAGGAAAGGGTGCCTTTGTATATTTCTTTTTTTGGTTTTGTTGCTGCGTCATCAGCTGTGCTTCTTAATCGGCCAGAGAGAGAAAGTGTGCGTGTGTGTGTGTGTGTGAGAGAGAGAAGAGTCCGATCTGTTTTTTTAGGAATACCAAACAAAGACAAAGAGGGAGGCTGGATCCAAGCTGCATCCATCTTGGGATCGGAGAGGAACCCAGCGATAGCCTGGAGGAGGAGAAGAGAGGGGCATGAAAAATAAAAAGTATGTTTATTTGTTTTTTAACAGATGCACATGAGTGTTTTTAGAGCTGGAGCACAGACCAACCTTCAGTAATGCTGACACAGTAGATGAAGGGAAATACAATAATGGTCACACACTGTCACCAGATGTAATTTAGCTTCTCCCTCTCTCTCTCTCTCTCTGTGACTCACCTTTCTTCAGGCTGGTGAAGGGCAGAGTGTACTGACCCACAAACTCATTGGTAAGAGGGCCGGTCTGATGTCGCACACAGAAGCGGATGAGGCAGAGCTGGGGGACACTGAGGCTGAAGTCCATGTTTGTGTTCCAGTGAGGAGTCAGAGCTGGAATGGTAATCAGAATTTAACTCTTGGAAGCGTGACATCAAACTAAACTAAAGTGAGCTAGTGGCATTTTGGGCTTTGTCAGGAGTCTCCAGCTATGGCGTTGTGATTGGTTCTACAAAAAAACAGTCATAAAATTTAAGTGGGCTTTCACAAAAGTGTCGCTGCTGTTGACTGAAATGATCAGCTGCACTTACGGGGCCCCATCTTGGCTCGGGGCCGATGGCAATTGCCTGCTTGTCTGTTGTAATGCAATACTCTGTTGATGGGTTTAGTGCCGAGAGTAAATATTTTATAATAATAATAATAATGGATCACATGACAACTCTGGTCACTTGTGTCCATGAAGCCACAGAAAACGATCACTCGACTCTGCAGACCAGAGCCAGGGCATTTTAGCATCTGTGGTTTGTTTACACCCCAAACTTTTACAGTTCTGGCTCAGTGTCATTGCTCTCAGTGTAGCGATTCTGGCAGGAGTCGGTGTCTCTACTTCTTGTTTTCATAAAAGCATGAAACATCCCTGCCATGCAAACTGCTCCACAGCAGACAACATACACAACATACACAAGTTCACAACTAGCCGTGAATATCGTGGATATTTCTCAGGAGTTAATGGAGACCAGAAACAGAACAGGTGGCCAGAAGCACGACTGCAAGTTAGTTATTTATAATGTTACAAAGATTATCAGCAAAGTTGGCCATGTTGTTGTTGTGTTTGGAGCTCCTTTCTGCTCACAGTAAGTGACCAAACTATGTGAAAGTACACCGTACTTTATGCAGGTTTATATACCCACAAAACAGTTACACAAAAGTCTTTGTGCAGGGACCTGCAAACAGAGCTACCATCACTGAAACTCACCAATAAAGCTTATTAGAAACAGTGACGCTGCTGCTGCTGCTGTATAGTCATGATGCAAACCTCAGCACAGTAATGTGCTCACAGTGACACAGTGATAGTGCTTAACATGATCCCAGGTCTGGCATCCCTGGTGATGACGGTGCATGGAAAGTGATAGTCGGGTTCAGGTTTGCGGTGGAGGAGGGAGTAGAGATAACTAATGCATTATCTTTGCTGCAATTCACAAGCCATTTGCAATTCAAAAGCAATTTCCCTCAAGTTTCTCTGTTACTTTCATTTATATTCACACGCTACCTCGTCCGTTTCGTAGTGTGAAATGTTTTTTGTTTTTTTAGGATTTAATTGTCCCTCTGCTCTGCGCCCTCCATGTCTTGTCACTATCCCAGTGTTGTGTTCTTAAAATGCAGGCTCATACTTTAAGCCTTTGATTATGATTCAGCCTTAACAGCTGACGGATTATCCTCCTCACTCAGATTGTCTGATGATAGTTAGACGCTACAATGTTAGGAGCCAAAAGATCATTTTAATACTCACTATGAACGTAAGCCACCTCTAATCATCGTGCACATTGGTGATGTGACACAGAGATCATGTCCAGTGCTGGAAAACTGGATCCACTTGGTGCATAAAAGTGAGCAGCCATTAATGTTTGCTCCATGTTTCCAGTCACAGTGATTTAGAGTATGCACTTCTACATTCTGAAGAATTTCATCAGCACATTTCTCTTTCGGTGACAAACAGCAGCTTATCAGGAAGGAGTTGTGGGAATAAGAAATGGGAAGTTCACAGAAGTGAAGAAAAAAATCCTTCTATATAATTATATACTGATAAATGTTTCAGATGTGATTTGTAACTATTAACTCCCTGAACTAATTTTTAATGACATTTCATTTGGAATCATTGGGTGACGTTTATAATATGTAGAAAACATGGTTAACATGGTGCCACTTTAGCTCAGTGTCCCTGTGACCAAGTCCTGCTTTAATTATGAACTCGTTTTCTTTCCAACATCTGGTGTTGCAATTACGGCTCAACTTTTAATGTGAGAAACTGTCAAAGAAACAACTCAGAACAGAGCTGAGCCAGAGACGCTGGAGAGAGACTGTTTACACTGCAGTACTTACAATTGCTGCTGACTGTAGGTGTGCATTTCTTACAAGAGTCAGAGGGAATCCCATGTATCTCCACTCTGACAAAGGGGTCCAGAGCTTTGCCGCTCCTGGAAACAGGAAGGTTGGACCCGCTGATCACCTGCAAGTACCACACACACACACACACACACACACACACACACACACACCCGGAAGGAAGAGTCACACAAGGTAAGAATTAGTGACATTGAGAGGTGAGACAGCAGATTGTAATAAACAGAGTGCATCAGATAACCACAGTGGCACTCACACACCTCCATTTGCATAGTAACATTTTGCTTTAATATGAGAAACTCTTTGGCTTGTTTGGCTACTTTTTAAGCGAGAATGATGCAAACACAGTTATGAGTCGTGTGTCCAACCAACCATCCTAAGTGTTTCACACCCAACCTTTAAACCAGGGATAAATGGTAAATATAAAGGAGAACGGACAACGGGATTAGACAAAAGAAGAATAGAGGACAGAGCTGTGATTACACCGGTGAGGAAAGACACGGGCTTATCTGCAGTCATCTCACGCTGAGCCTTGCCTTCCCCTTCCCCAGTCGTGATCAAAGACAAACCTGCTTGTACTTATCATGCCATGCCCCGCTTGGCACTGATGGAGCTTTACAGTGTCCGGCCCAAGATTACAGTCCCCTCTCCTCCTCTGCAGTCATGGTACAAAACAGTTTTATGCTAAACAGATTTGGTAAAAAAAAAAAAAAAAAGCTCAGGGGACAAATATTGTTTTCTTGAGCAAATGAATAGTTTATCTTTAAAAGTTGTCGACCCAAATTATGATCCAACGCTGGATTCCACTCAGTTAAGAGCAGATGCAGTGAGATCAAATAATACAGCGTGATGGTGTAAATAAATAAAATCAGATGTGGTTTTTTTCCCCAGCGTATCCAGAAACCGAGCACAGGAGATAATCTCATGCAGTTGGCTGCAGTGGCTCTGTAGTTAAGTGTCTATACATCGCCGTGAGAGGAAGTGTGACTGACTTGTGGGTTTCCAGGGAACATTTACTGACTTTCTGTGAGCGACAGTGATTCAGTTTGTGACTGGAATGTGGAATTAAAACTGAAGTCCTCTGCACCTTCACCCACAATATTAACACCAAAAGAAATTGGCATGGCCACACTCAACTACAGGTTTGGTGAGTCAGCTTTTAAAGAAGATTTTTCAACAGCACAGATCATCAGACTGATTCCAGCTTAGAGTAATTATGAAGGCTCTCCCGTCCTCCCTCCTCTGCAGTCATGAGTCTCATGTGAAGCCAGTCGCTTCCAAATGTTGTATTTTCGTTACAAAGCCCCTGATACCCTTAAATCCCTTTAAATCCCACCAATATGTTCTGCACATTTCTAAACGATTGTGTCTCTGTAAACTGGACTCCTTCCGTGTGAGGCTGCAGTCTTTCAGAGAACATCTATAAAGATGCACTTTGATGTCATTTGTCACTGCATTCTCTACACTTTCATTCACTCCTTTTGACACTGCGTCACATGTGCAGCAGTTACTGTCTCCCCAGATACTTAAAATAATGAAAAAAAGGGATGATTTCCTATTTTGGAACCTGGCAGTGATTGCTGTAGATCACCCATCGCTCTCCTTTCTCTCTACTTTCTGAAGGAGATAATCTAATTAAATTCAGACTGATGGTTCACACCATCTGACAGCAGAGTATTTATGGAGGCAAAGAGTGAAGTGAGCTTCACTTTACAGTGGCCTACATTGTGAGGCATAGACACACATGCATGTATGTACATAAACTCTAGTCCTCTACCATTACACTTTAATCTATCTAACAACCTTGAATGGATGATTTGGCTTTCATTGCTCCATAGCTGTACCTTGAGTAGCAGTTGCGAGGGCATGGAACTGTTCTGGCAGCCAGGATCAAAGCCCTCATTGGACATGAGCGCTGATGGCTTCAAAATATACCCACAGCCCCCGTTGTCCTGGAAACGGCCATCATTAAGGTCCATGGGCAAACCCAGAGTCTGGAAATTGAGAGCCACTGCAGAAAAAAAAAAAAAACATGGGACAATGTTGTAACAATGAAAATGAGGCGCGACAAAGCAGAGGCTGCCTCTATGTTCTTTTACAAGGAAGTGAAATGTATATTTTCTGCCTTGTGAAGCAGTTGACTAGAATGTTTACACCACAGTGTCATATGTATTGCATCAGGGAAGTCGATGACTGCAAAGAGTGCACCACGTGAGTTTTCCCGCAGTGCAAAGCTCTCTCTGTGTTGGTATGTGTGCTGCGTAACTGTGCCATGCTCGAAGATGTTAATTATGTTTTAGGCTGCAATAACATACACACATGTTGAGCTCTGTACAGTTGCAATGCATCCTTTCCTTAACGTATCATTATGTTTCCACTGACAGTGTGAAACGTGCCGCTCACCATCTGCACAGCTCCAGCCGTCATGCATCTCAAGTGAATTTGAGGAAATCACCGTGGTGCACAGGTATGAACAACTGAGCTAATGGGATAGTTCATTTTCAACTGTGGACTGAAGAGCGATATTCATTTTAAGATGTTCCTTTTTTTTTAATTTGACAGTGATTTGAAGTTTTCCCCCTTTCATAAGTGAATGCATTTATTATTAATTACCATTTTTTATACATTGCCTTTGCAGCAAGAAGCCCCGTGTTCGCATCCCGGTCGGAACATGGGCCTTTCTGCATGTAGTTTGCATGTTCTCCCCGTGTGTGCGTGGGTTTTCTCCGGGTTCTCTAGTTTCCTCCCACAGTCCAAAGACATGCAATATGGGGATTAGGTAAATTGGACACTTGGGACCATAGGTGTGAGTGTGAGAGTGGATGGATGTGGCCCTGTGATGGACTAGCGATCTGTCCAGGGTGTAACCCCGCCTATGTCAGCTGAGATTGGCACACCGACCCCCCCGTGACCCTCATGTGGAGGATAAATTAGTAGAAGATGGATGGATGTCTTTTAAAATTTAAGAGTTTTTAAAATACCTAATAAATGTCATAGGTTTTCATTGATCAGGGTTAATTTATCCGTCAATTTGTGTAGGTATTTACTCATAAGATTTAGTTAAAATGCTTTATCTAGTTTCCATACTATAACATTATAACATACAGGACATTTGAAAACTTGTAAAGTTTCATCAAAAAATGTGTATGCATATATATATATATATATGAATGTATGAATATATGAATGAATTTGTGATTATGAATGTTCATTTGCTGTATTTGTGCACACAGTCCTCGCTCCGACTGACCGAGCTGTGAGCCGACGTTCCAGAAATCCTGAGGATTGTAGTTGGACGACAGCACCCTGGAGCCTGACGGGTAAATTCTGCTGAGGAATCTCTGGTTATGTTGCACAAAATCTGCACCTGAGAAAGTCGACACACACAGAAGAGTGAAAGGTCAGGAAGTTCCACGTGATTCAAAATGTAGAGTGAAAGCAAATGTTTAGTAGTTGTTTTCTTCAAAACTGTGACTGAAAGTGAATCCCAGAAACGGGATGAACAAGCTTCGTGTAATTCATTTTAGTCTCATGTCAAAATCAGATTTTCACTCCTGAATAGTTTGTCACAGTCGTCGAGACTGTTCATGGTTTCCTGCCAATCTGAGCAGATTCTTTGTTCTTTGTGCCTCAAGGTTTCCATTTCTCTGCAGCACAAACAGGTTTCATTTTTCTACATCACGCAGACGCACAGCAGCATGATGACAATTAACTGATTATCAGTTGAATCAAACCACCGTGGGCTCTTTTTACGTCCGCAACAGAAGGGAAATTGCTGGACTTGTGCTATTTTGCTTTATTACCAAAAAATGTACCCGCTCTTTTACATCTGTCATGTTAAATAAGCTTTAGCAATTATAAAGTTTATGGTCTTCAGTATAATTGTATTTTTTTTGTATTACAGTCCAGCAAGAATATGGTTTCAATAGTAATCGCCTGATAATAGCTTACATCCAGGTACATTTCAAGCATTTACCTGTGTTGTTATTGTATTGTTATTGTTATAATATCATCTCCTTAACACCACACTATTACCACTGTTATTACCAGGCTGGAAGATGTTATTACCATACTATGACCATATTATTAAGGTACAGTAATGCAGTACTTCTCAAATAGTGGGGCATACAGTGGTTTATACAGGTTAGAGGGATGTGTTCCAACTACAGGTGGATCACACTACTCAGCCTCCCTGGGAAGGTCTACACCAGGGTGCTCAAGAGGAGCAATGTGGTTTTTGTCCTAGCTGTGGACCACTGGACCAGATCTATATACCCTTGCAAGGGTAGGTGGGTAAACAGCTCTATATTTCAAAATGCAACCTCTTATTTCCAGTTTTGAATCAGCAAAAGAGATTCTTTATTTACCTGTGGCTTTGGCTAGCTTCCGTGCTTTCTTCTCCGCAATAGACGTGTTCTCGTAGCAGTTCTGATTGTCCTTAGAGTAACTGAAGCTGACGAACTTGACAGACTGGGTGTATATGACCAGGTCGGACAGAGGTTTGGCCACCACCACCGTCTTCTACCCATCACATTTAGGACAAAACAAAGACAGCCGTCAACAACTTGCAACGGATAGTGTTTTGGAACTAAAGTTTTATCTTATTGTTATCATACGGACATCTCCATTGATGTTTCAAGCTGTACTTGCCCTGACTTACTTTTGACTTTGACCCTGCCTTTTTGGGAGACAAGACCTTTGATGTGGTCTGAAGATCCTGCTCCTCCTCCTCCTCCTCCTCCTCCTCATCATCGCCCTCATCTACATTCTCCTCTGCTTCTGTCCCTGATGCAGCTTCAGCCTCAAGGGGCTTTTGCTTTTTAAACTTGATGAGGACTTTGTACCTCAAGTCCTGGCGTCAATAAATCAATTTAAAATTATAATTACATAAAAACTTATTTCTTAAAATGCAGATACAAAAAAAAAAACCCTCTGAATTGTCCCTGATTGCATATCTTCCAACACGAAGAACAAACCGCCCCTTCTATAATTAGTGTCACAAAGAACACATTCACAGCCTGACATCTTGTCGAAAAGGACAAAGCAGCAGGTGAACAAAACCTCTGCGTCACACACCTGCTGCTGTAGCTCCCGATTCTTTGTGGAGTAGCAATATGCGCTAAGGTGACTTACACCACAGGAAGTCACACTCACACTGCCCGTGCATGCACCAGGCAAAATATGCAAAATAATTACACCTCTGCCAACATTAACAACCTGTAAGAGTCAATACAGTATGAAAATGACAAGCTTCAGAACTTCCTCTGGCTCTGCAAAATGATACAGTCTGCAGAGCTGGAGTAGAGGAGCTGTGTCTGTGCTGATGTTACTGAGGATGTATATGAGCTTCTTGAAGAGAGGTGTGCCTCCCTGTTGACAGTATAAAATGGTAATAACCTGATAATGGACTTTGGCTTAACCTAATCCAACAGAAACACTGGATGATAGATAAATATAGACACAGCAGCTGGGGTTTTCATCCTCCCTGTGCTGTAGACATTTTAGGGTCTGAAGCTCATATAAAGAGAAAAACATATGCATATCCTGGATAAAATATAAGGCACTTTCTTTTTGGTAAATTCCAAAGTAAAAGCCAGAGGCAGCAAAGAAACTCTTGGCAATTCATCAGTTTCTTTCACAGAGTGAAAGAAACTTTCATCCTTCTTGTCATATTCAATTCACTAGAGTGACTTTCAGGCCGGTTCAGTCGTGGGCTGAGGTAGATGTTTTCAGGCTGTGAAATCTAAAGTAACAATCATCTCAAGTGCCTCAACGTGTTTAAAATGATGGACCAGCAACATCACATTAGAGTATGTCAATCACCGGAAGACCACGTCCCAGGGGAAGATAGAAGCCTCAGAATGAGACTAATGAGGCGCACTGTGGTGATGAAAAGATTTCATTGTCTTCTTGTTTCCTTGTTTTAACACAAGACCCATACATACAAACTCTGTCACCTGCTCTGCCTCCACTAACACACTAACACTAGTTTAACATTAACCATTTAGATTACCAGGCACACATTCCTTTTAAGTCTTACATTTGGGCTCGGGAGGTCTCCAGTGGTCAAATGATCCAAGGGATTTCTCAGCAGCTTCTCCCCCAGGATAGAGACGAGGTACTGGGCCATGACCTCTTGCTGCTCCTGCGAGCAATGGTTTTCCAATGACAGTATCACTGGGTACGCAGACATCTGTCGAGAAATGATCACACTTGAAACGACGAAGTCAGAAGTCAGAATAATTAAACTTTCAACAAAGCGTCCTCACGGCACATAGAGAATTCACAGATGCTATTGATCAGAGTCGATACAGCTCAGTATCGCTGGGATGCTTAAGATTCATGCCGGGGTTGCAAGATTCTGCTGTGTGTGACGTTACCTCAAAGGCATGTTGCTCCACAGTTTGGACGACATCCTTAAAGAGTATCTTTGTGGTCAGGGTGTGACCATGGTAGACTAAAGGCTCCATATCTGGCCCATCCCAGCAGTCAATCTCCAGACAGCGACAGGCTTTCCTCAGAGCACTGTTTCACACACACACACACACACACACACACACACACACACACACAGAGACACTTAGCTGTGATGAGGTTGTGACATATACTCATATTGAACTGCGTGAGAAAGATAAAGTAAAAATAACGTGATATTTGATATTTTCAGCTTTCAACCTTGATATTTTAAGATTTCTCACAAGCCCACCCTGCATCCAATCCAATCCAACTGTATTTGTAAAGCACTTTAAAACAACCACAGTGAACCAAAGTGCTGTACAGAAGAATAAATAAAAGGCATAATGAATTAAAGGATTAACGGCGCACAAGAGGCGATAAGACACATCTAAAACAACTAAAAATAAATTAAAAGACATAAAAATGTGGATTAAAAACCACATAACAACATGTATGAGACAAATAATATCAATGTCAATCCCCTATTCCAACAGCTTCCTCCCTCTCACTGGATCTGGACAGTTACAGTATATCGCCATCATGCTTTCGATATTCTCACTTTGATATGATTGTGTTTTTCACTAATCAGCCTTTTTCTACCAGTTTATTGTTGTTTTAAACACAGTATTATTACCTACTGCAAATTTTAATGTCTGTGAAATCTTTGTACTTTGGGTTGTTATTATTATCATTATTTGAAAGTTCAAATAATAATACAAAACTTAATGAAACGTTCATGTTCTTTGTGTTCAATGTGTTTTGAGGTTGAGCAGCATGATTGTGGTACGTAAATTTTGATTTGTTTTTTTACTTTATTCATTTTCCATCAGTGACTTGGAGGATTTTCAAAAGCCATCTCCTGCTCCTTCCACTGTGTTGTCTTCTCGAGATACTCCTTCATTATGGAAGTGAACCAGAGCTTCCAGGCCTCTGGTTTTGGAGTGTTCCACTCTACCAGCCGACCAGGACGCTCAGCACTTTCACAGTGAGTACATACAGCACTTCTGCTGCCATCAGCCCCTTTCATAATCACCCCCATTGTCCCATAAAGAGACCACAGCAATTTTACTGTCTGCCTCAGCATACGACTGGGTCAATGAAAGAAGAGGAAAAGAGATTATCTGGATACCACACACATGCAGTTTTGGAGAAGAGACCTTATAGCGATCAGATCATTTTAGGTCAGTGTCAGAACTACATTTAAATATTGAACTTGGCAACATGAATGCACCTTCATGGAGTATTCATGATTTAACGGGCTACTTTGTAAATGTGAAGCTGCGTCTAACTGTATAGCATCCACTGTACATACTGAACTTCCTTACATAACGTAAGCATCCAGGTGGCTTTTTCCTACGAGCTGATCTCTGGTCAGGTAGGTATTGTGTGATGAGGAAATGAAGTAACTGGTGAGAGGCTGATCCATGTCTTGGTAGACTGACGTGTGGGCCTGGTTGAAGAGGCAGCAGTCTTTGGACTCCATGTATCTGAGGAATCCCTCAAATGTCATGGAGTTATTTTCTCTGGCTGGGGGTAAAGGAAGAAACACAAATACAGTCATCATTTGCATCAGGTTTCTTTTTTTTTTTTTTAACCAACTGCAAAAGCAGACTTGGGAATAGACATTGTGTTTTTTGCCATAATAATACAAATGTAGAGAGATAATTAGAGCAGGGACATGCAGGTGTTGTAGGTGACTTTGGTGTGGAAGTCATCCTGATGCACAATGAATGTACAAAATAGAATCCAAGCTAAAACCTGAATGGTTGCTAAGGTTACTAAGTGAACAGCCGGACAGTAGCACAGGCTGACCTCTGTCTTGTCTACTGGTTATGACTTGAGTTGTAAGATGATCTCATCACAATCAGTAATTATTATTTTTAGTCATAGAAATAGTATTACTAGAACTAGTAGTAGAATTAGTTCAGTAAAAGTAAAAAGAACTATGATCTCTATATGACGATACATAATTAGAAACTGTTGCTGAACGAAAATCCAAGTGATAACATTTGAAATAAAGCCATAAAGTCATATGAAGGAAACGGTAACACTTTAGATAAGGGAACACATATTCATTATTAACTAGGTGCTCACTAACATGCATAAACAGCACACTAGCCCTTTATTAGTAATTATTAAGCACATATTAACACCTTATTCTACATAACCTTATTCTACCTCTATTATGACATGAATTAAGATTTTTCCTGATTAAGGTGTTAATACATGCTAAATAATTACTAATAAAGGTCTGGTATGCTACTTATATGCATGTTAGTGAGCACCTAGTTAATGGTGAATATGTGTTCCCTAATCTAAAGTGTTACCAAGGAAACGTATATGTTTAATTGATAATACTGAACTCATTCTAATTTCATTAAGGTAAGCAACTTCCCAGGTGCCCAGTAGTCCATGAAAAAATAATCTAAAATGTTGTAAAAAGTCATGGTTGACTGAACCAAGACGCAGCTTGTGGACCGGCTTTTACATTCTGCAGATTATTCGCTATGTTTTGAAAGTTTTAGGAGAAATACTCCCTCGTCAACCCCTGTGCCTGAGAATAAAATATATATGATGTAATATTGTAACAGGTGCTGCATGAGGTCAACTCTGCTCCTCAAAACACCTCTTACTCAATAACTTAAGTATGGAGTTGTCCTGTGTTTCTGTTTGTGATGGTATGTTACACTGGGCCCTAGACAACCTCTCACACGAGACAATTACTGTGACTAATCCTTCAGTGTTTCTGCTGTCATTTCAAACCCCTGCTTCTTTGATTACAGAACATCACTTTGTCAGACAGGCATGGAGCTTAACTTTTGTTTTAACTAAATGAATAGAAGTACCTGACAAAGATTGCCTCCCATTTTAAATGAGCAGCTGGCAAGTCTGACATGGCACACACACACACACACATACACACATACACACACACAGTTCCTTCACTCGTTCACTCACCTGTCTCATCAATCTCATATCTGTCAATCAGTTTGATTGTTGTCTCCACGTTTGCTGTGTGCTCATGCTGCTCTTTGCGAAGGAACGTCTGAAGGGAATCAGCAGACAGGTTTGGCTCAGCTGATGCATATCTCTGGTACAGTTGCTGGATTTCAGCTCTCCTAGAGATGGAGGCCTCCCTTTTCTTCATCTTGCCCTGCACACAATCACTACGGCCTCTTAATCCTTGTCACTGAGACGAACAACCATTCACTCTTACATTGACACCTACAGCGAGTGTCTTTTGAACCCCTGTATTAACCCCTGCACGTTTTTGTACTGTGTGAGGAAACCAGAGAAAACTCACACGCTGTGTTGCTATGTCGCCGTGGGGCCTGTCATATGCAAAGCTTGTATTTTTTTTTTTAGGTATAGATGGAAGGCTGTTTGCAATATGGGAAATACTGAATAGAAATACCAAGGCTGGGATATATATGCGAGCATTTACCTGGGCTCCCTTAAAAGACTTAAAGACTTATTTATTTTATCTCTGCATGAGAGCAAACACACGGGAAGTCGGGGTTTTTCACTTTGCACATTTGCATCCACCCTGTAATGCTCTACCTCTCTCCCCTCGCTCTGTTTCTTCTGTCAAATGTTTGGATTTTCTCATTTCTAGTTCCTCTCCACTTTTTGTCATTCCTCTCAGACTGTGAGACAAAAGAGTCTGTGACTTCCTCTGGCTTTGTGTGGGTCTCTCTCTCCCTCTCTCTCCCTCTCTCTCCTTCAGTACCTTTCATCTCTCTGTTCTGCAGCCCTTCTCATTTCAGATACTGTGTCTAAGCCGGGGCTGCTTGGGAACCCCGCAGTGTGCCGGGGCGCCTGCTGCATCTGCTACCACAGTGTGAGCAAAACAAAGCAACCAGCTCTGCTATGATCTTCATTAATGTTTTACGCACACTCACAGCGGATGTATCTCAACCATGAGAATCAAGTGTCTAAAACAACTAAGAGCTGATCGTTCATCTTAGAAACGAGGCAGTGCATGAATGCCAACTACTGTGAGCTGTGATAATGAACTTTGAACTGTGATTAAGAACTTGGAACTGTGGAGGGCAGCGTTACACTTCTCAGTGTGCAGCCTGCCAGAAGTTGTTAGAAGGATTTTCCACTCCAGAGTATTGAGCTGAAAATACCACAAGACATTAAACCAACAACCTACCGTAGATACTCTTGTAAAGCACGGAAAACGAGAACATGTGCATTACCCCAGAAAATTAACCTGGGGACGCTGAATGAATGAGTGAGGTGATTTACTCATGCTGTTACCTTTCAAGTGTGTCCTACCTATCTTGCCTGCCTTTGATCATGCCTTATCACTTCATGTCCTAGAGTTGCAAAAAAAAGTCAAATAGTAACATAATAAATCGTATTTGTACGATAATTTCACCCACTGTATGATCAATAATTTCAAAATAGTAGCCAAAGTGCAAAGTGATTTGAGAGCAATTAACCAATCCCATCAACACGCCTGTCAATCAATCACCAGTTAGTTTTACTTCAGCAAATGGTAAAAGCTTTTTGTTTTTGAGTTTTTTTTAATTCTGTATTTCCCATCTGGCAACACTGAATAGTATAAACTACTGAATAAGATTAATAGTACAGCTTATGATGCAAGTTTGCATGTATGAATTGTTGAAATTAGTGGAAAATGGTGGGGATGGTAAACCCTGCTTTGCACACTGGTGCAGATAATAATCTAAAAGGAAAAAAAAAAAGAAATCAATCAAGCATTTATTAATGATATCATTTGAAAATCCAACTGTTGCCCACATTCCTTGCTTGTGATGTCCTACAACACGGTCAGTTGAAGCGCTGGCATCTCTATGTGCTACAGGTTTGCACTGAGCTGTCGTCCAAACGTCATGCAAACAAATGCAGTCAGTCTACAGAGCACCGGAGACTGATTTTACTGGAATAAAGTTCACATTCTACAATAAAACACAAAGCCACAGTGGATGAAATAGTGAGTGCAGAATAAAAATAAAGCTGCCCAGGAGTCAGTGACGGTTGGACAAATTATCCACTGATTCTAAGGCAGTTGTTTCAGCAACTTTGACAAGTGCTTCCTCTCTGGTTATTCTTGTAAATCTGACTATTATTGGTGTGGATCACTGGTGCACAACTATAGTTACTGGAGAGTCATATTCCGGTCGAGTCATTCGTGTCTACTGGGCTGTGATGGTTTTGGCCTTGTCAGAAGCAGTGAGCATACACGTTTGATGTGATAATTCCCAGGCAGTGAACACGGAGCCCTGTATATGGCCCCCTTGTCTCTGCATCACTGCACCTCTCTGCCCACAGTAAGTTAGTTGGATCCATTTGAGAGCAAGAGTGTGCTTTTGCTGATAGCTCTGTATGTTTTTGTGCAGTTTTGTAACACTGCTGATCGGAAATGGCAGAGCTGAGTCTTGTGCACCTTTTTTGAGCTGTGACTGTTGACAATGTATTCCCAGCTGCATATCCAACAGCTCATTTGACATTCATTCATTGGCCCGTTGCACTTTTGAGTCGGGGAGCAGCAGAGTGCCAGTGGTGATGCTTGATGTCAGCGAAAAAAAAACAAAAACCCTGCAAACCTGGAGAGCTATGAAACAATCAAAAGCCTGACGTAGCCAAATATAGGCCTTTTCATTGACTGCTAACTGCCGTAGCCAAATATCTCCAGGAGAAAACAACTGTAAGAGTTCACTCATCTTGAACTACAGAAAAGTTGAAGAGAGGTGATGGCATGTGAAGTAAAGGACTTTGAAGCTTCAGGAGACCAAATATTCTTCATCTAAAAGTAGAATCTGTTATCATGCGGTAGTTTGAGCTTTAGTATTTTTCCATTAGCTGTTTACAGATGTTGGTTCTATTTGAAAAAAACAAACACCAATGTTATGCTTTCAAATAAATGCATTTGCACGTTAGTTTTTTTATAGAGGTTGAGTTCTGGAAAGAGATGAGTCTTCAAGAGTTTCTCGACTCTGCTGACAGTAGCATTAGGGGGCTTGTTTCACCGTCGGTGAGTCATGAAAACATGTGGACAGAGGTTACCTTGTGTGCAAAGAGATCAGAGTGAAACAGCGCTTACTAGTGGAGCAACGTGGTCCAGAAGGAGCATAAGCCTGAATAGGAGAGTTCAAGTGTGTGGGTGCAGACCCAGAGGTCACTCTGAATTTGGTTCAGTGGATTCAGTGGAGGTTGATGAGGAACATGAGTGACATGTACCATTTTAGGTCGGTTAAAGACCAGTCAGGCAGCTGCATATAAACACAAAATGTTGGAAGACAAGACTGTTGTAAAGTTAAATGAACTGAATGGACGTAACACACACACACACACGCACACTACATGCTGGCAGTTTATTGGCAGCTGGTTGAGGAAGATAATAATGATGGACTCATTATAATGAATGGATTGCTTTATGTTCTGGATCTGTCGACTTCACTCCTCCTTAAAGTTCAAGCAGAACTTTGTCATAAGAAAAATCATTTCTAACTGAAAAACAATGTACTTTATCACTATGACTGAAAGTTCAGCTGCTTAGTATTCTTGCTACTCCATTCTGGAGATTTTGCTAAAGCCCTGAATAAGTGGCCATCTGGTAGAGAAAATGAGCGTCCGAGTCGTCATTCTCTGACAATGCTCGTGTGCCGGTTACAAGGGAAATCAGTGAGTTAAGGGGCAGGCAGAGATGTTATTCAGCTCATGATGATACAGATATAGATCCATCCTGGAATGTGTCATGCGGATGATACACACACACACACATACAGTGTGTGCAAGGGCATACATGTTGAGGCAGGTAGTTCATGTCCAGCCCACACCTCCAAAACAAATATTACACAAAACCAGTTTGACAGAAGAAAAAGAAAATCAGGGATCTTAAAGAACAATACTTCTCTCTCTGTCTGTTCGCGTTTCTTTAAAGTGAGTTGACGAAGCTGACTGTTTTACAAGTTATTGTGGTTTTTTTGTCATTATGAACTTATAGGAAAAAGGACCTGAAGTTACCTAAAGCTAAAAAAATAACATTTCCAAGCCAGAAGAGAGTGTTTCATTGTTATCCTCCACGTTAAAATAAGCCATCCTCTCTTCATTAGACAGTTTATTATTTGCTAACACACATTGATCAATAATTAAACCAGCATTACCTACATGCATCTCACTTCCACAACTCACATCATCAAAACACTTCATACACATATCATATAGATGTAATTTTCAGAAATTGTGATCTTCTGTATGAAAGCTATGAAAATGATCCATCGCGTGGTTCACACAGACGTCTGTTCCGCTGTGTGAAGCGTTTGGCACTAAAAAAATAATGTAATGCTGTATGAAATGGAAGCATGAGACAGCTCATAATCTTGTTTAATAAGGTTGTATTTAATGAGGATTCGTTTAAAGTTTTGCACAACCTTTCTGGGCACTTAATTTGGGGTTTTAGTGTAATAACTACAATTTCTATGCAGCGGCAGGGCATAATGAAGTGACAGAGTCCCACAATGTAGGTCATTCATAATGTAGTTTTTGATGAATCCCTAATATATATATAATAAGAGAGAGACACATCAGGGGCTATAATTGGCCGTCCAGTGACAATATGTCATTTTGGAGTCCATTATCATGATTTGTGCCATTCGCCGCTCTATATTTTGACCAGGTCAAGGCAGCATGACGCAAGGCTTTCTTTTATTTTGTGCCAGTTTTTTGGCTTTAGTTACAGAGAAGAGATTTGTGTGTTCAAGTTGTACATATACGTAATATAAAGTCAAAGGTTTGCGTACAGCTACAGCTAATAGTCCATTTGATTATCATTACAGCAGCTTGAAGCTCTGTCAGTAAACTCCCATGAGAGCATCTCATTTACTCAACAGGGACCAGAAGCATGAGATATTTATGGCATATGAAAAATTACTGGAAATATCAAAGACACGTGCATACATTTTATAGTGTGAATATTGTGACTGAAATATTTAACAGCATTATTATCCCAATACTTGTTGTGATCGTAAAAACCTCTCACTGCACCATACTTTAATAATTCAATTTTCATTGAACTCACTACCACTATTTTTTATAAGGGATGTTCCACAGCCATGTGAATTATTTATCATCACATTTGGTTATGATTTCAACTCCGTTAACTGTTCTCCTGTGTCAGGGAACATCTACTTGCAACTGGTAAATTTAGCAGCGGAGAATTACATGACGTCACGTGTGCAGGTGCAATCCCTCCAGGTCATCGACTTAATGCAGCAGGAATCAGCATTCTTTTTTTTTAATGTACTTTCCCCTCTCACTCTGAATTGGATTACTTGAGGAAAAAATACTGACGATTCATCTATGTCCATTTACATGAACATTTAGACCTTGTAACTGTGCGCTCCTGTTGTCAGTTCACAGAATAATCCTGACCACCTGCTCTCCTGCCGACAGTCTAAAAAAAAGCATGTAATTGCAGGCACCTGCCTCATTATTTGTAGTTGGGGCAGCAGATTAGTGTTTGTTCAGAGGAAATAATATTTTTAATCATCAGAGTAAGTAAAGTAGTCCATGGATTCAAATTGATTGGACTTCATAACTGAGGTTATCAACACAAGACATTTGTAAACAAAACTCTTCTGTCTGTATAATTTTTAATTCAGTGGTCTCAGCATTTCCTGTTTATATCGATCATAAACTGTATATTTTAAAAATGGACAGTCTTTTGCTTCAAAAAATGAAGCCAAGGAAGTATAATGGAAGTTGGACGGAAGTATGATGGAAGTAGGATAAAAGTAGGATGGAAGTATTACAGAAATAAGATGGAAGTAGGACGGAAGTATGATGGAAATATGACAGAAGTAGGATGGAAGTATGATGATAGTAAGATGGAAGTAGGACGGAAGTATGAAGCAACGACAGAAGTAAGATGGAAGTAGGACGGAAGTATGATGGAAATATGACAGAAGTAGGATGGCAATAGGATGGAAGAAGGATGTTAGTAAGATGGAAGTAGGACGGAAGTAGGATGGAAGTAGGATGGAAGTATAATCGAAATATGACGGAAGTAAGACAGAAGTATGATGATAGTAAGATGGAAGTAGGAAGGAAGTAGGACAGAAGTATGATGATAGTAAGATGGAAGTAGGAAGGAAGTAGGACAGAAGTATGATGATAGTAAGATGGAAGTAGGACGGAAGTATGAAGCAGGCATGATGGAAATATGAAGGAAGGATGTTGGAAGTAGGACGGAAGTAGGATGGAAGTAGGACGGAAGTAGGATGGAAGTATAATCGAAATATGACGGAAGTAGGACAGAAGTATGATGATAGTAAGATGGAAGTAGGAAGGAAGTAGGACAGAAGTATGATGAAGGTAAGATGGAAGTAGGAAGGAAGTAGGACAGAAGTATGATGATAGTAAGATGGAAGTAGGAAGGAAGTAGGACAGAAGTATGATGATAGTAAGATGGAAGTAGGACGGAAGTATGAAGCAAGCATGATGGAAATATGAAGGAAGGATGTTGGAAGTAGGATAAAAGTAGGATGGAAGTATGACAGAAGTAAGATGGAAGTAGGACGGAAGTAGGACAGAAGTAGGATGGAAGTATCAAGCAAGCATGATGGAAATATGAAGGAAGGAAGGAAGGAAGCATGATGGAAGTATGACAGAAGTAGGATGGAAGTATGATGGAGTTGCCACCTGCAGCAGTTGGCGATGGACTGGCAACTTATTTCTAGCCTGCCCTTTCACCCTATGTCAGCTGGGATTGGCTCCAGTGGCCCCACAATGTGGAGGATAAAGCTGTGGACAATGAATGAATGTTCCCACTTAGAGGAAAATAGATGGGAAAGCACAGCACCTATTAGTGTTATTGACAGCCAGTGTCTCGAGAATCTCAAGGCTTCACAACAGGAGTTGAAGACTGCTTTCACTTCTATATACAGTCAGTCATATACAGTACATTGTATTTCTCTTGGTTTTTACAAGCAGAGTGTGAGAGCTGGCGGACTCCTCTGACCACCGGGACCAAGATAAGCTCTGCCATCCTGACTCTAAGTTTGCTCATTAAGGAGGTTGTGCTGAATAATCAGTTGCTTGGCAACATCTGGCAGGGACATGATTTATGGCAAACAGTGTAAGCACCTGTTATGCTGAGGCAAGAATGGGTGGAGGCTGAGTCACTGTGCAGCCAAAAAGCCCAGGCACTCTCACACTGATAATATCTGGCATTCAAAATCAAATTTGACTTGGACATGCGTGCATTTATGTCAATCATGCACTGGATTTGAGCCAATGATTGGGTTCCTCATACTCCATTTACATGTTTGGTCACCAGCGTCATTTCATTTAAATGTTGGAATACCCATCATGGCCGAATTAGTAACATTAAGTAAAGCCACAAAGCCTCAAAACTCAACGGCTGTTTGACAACGTACCTCCACATCTTTCCAGGACGCACCTTGGTTCCCCACCAATCCTCGAGTAGTGTGCTCATGCGGGCAGGGATGTGGCAATCATCCAGGGAATCTTGTTGTCTCGTATCTTTCCGACTGTTGGCATCTGTCTGCAAAAGAAAAAAGAGAAGATCTGTCTGTGCCCTTTCTCTGGCACTGGGCCGGACTCATTCCAAACACTAGGCTCTTCACCAGCTGTTTTGACATTTCTGTCCTCTCAGAGGACCTCAGAGTGACACGAGATATATCAGGTGATGCCAACCTCTACTTCTTGTTTCTAAATTTAACTTGGTATCGATACAGAATTTGGGCGCATGTATCACTTTGCTCATGTCTAAATTCATGTCTCTCCTTATATCCTTAGCAGAACAACTAACTTTTGAAAGAGGGTGTTATTCTCAGCCGAGATTTCACACTACAGTCTGCCACAGTGAGCTAAGAGGAACTCCTTCATCACAGCTCACTAAATAAATCAGGAATCCATTAATTGCATTTCGCAGCAGTCGTGATCTGCAAATTAGGAATCAAGGGACTCATTTTGTGTACAGCACTATAATTGCATTGTAGTACTCACAAATGCAGTTATTCAAATCCTCCTCTAATCCTTAGCCAGGTTTTGCCCCTGTTGTCTTTTTCTCTATTGCAACACTTTGTTTCCAGGAGGGACACACTCATTTATCATGTGTCAATCAAGAAGAGGAGTTAAAAGGAGATAAAGTGAGCAATGATGATGATGATGATGATGATTTCCAAAGTACAGCAAAGTAATCCATGGGAAATCTGACACAGTCTTAGTTCAGCATGTTGTGTCAATGGATTTCATTTTTCCGGAAGTCATGATTAAGATTCGTCATGAGTGGGTGGTTATCAACACCTGGTCACAAGATTTATTCATAGAAAGCGCTCTATGTGTAAGAAGCAGGCAGCCAGGCAGAAGTCAGGCAGTAAATATTCACTTGGCTTTAGAGAAAAAAAGAAATCCATCCCCTTGACTGACTCTGGTTTCTTTAAAACATTGAATGTAAAAGCAGAAGATAAATAATCCCGCCGTTTATGGCATATCTCATTTTCCATAAAGCAAGGATTGGCCTGAGAGTCAATGTGACACAATGCACATGTGAATATGAAGTGTAAAAAGAGCAGGTGAAACACTGGTGAATGAATATTACAGTGCATTTATATGAACCATTTTTATAAGTCTGTGAGACTTAAGAAAGGATTCATATGTCACCACCCTTTCAGCCGTCCACTCAAGGTTACTTCATAGGTATTCTGGCTCTCAATTTTATGTTTTCTGCTGAGCACAGCGACTGAACGTGAGCCGCCCGGTCGACCAGGCACTGATTCATTGTCGGCCTCCAACATGCATGAGGAGTGAGAGCAGCACAGGGAGGAGGTTTCGAGATGGATGGTGGCGAGGATAAAAAGGGGGATAACTGTCCATGCAAGCTTCGACAAGTCCAGCCTTTAAAGTCCTCTGGCGGAGTCACTGTCTGTCTTCAGTTGTGTGTTTGTGTTGACGTTTGTGATGATCCAAATCTGTGCATATCTGCTCTTGTATATCTGTCTGTGCGTTTCCCTTTGAACCTTTGTTTTTTTTTTTGCACATATAGTACAGTGTCTTTTTTACGCACCACACCGTGCACCCTGCTGACATCTCTCCCTCTCTCTTGCTCTCGTGCAGCATCTCATCAACCAGACTGTATTCAAGATAAGTGTGGAATCAATACTTATTGATTAGTGAAGCTGTCACAAGAAAAAAAAAAAACGTTTCCCTTGCCTGCTTTGCCTCAGCGTCTCCGCACAGGAAGCAGATGGCTCAGCTTACTCGATGTTTTCCTCCACATGGGACATGTTTAGTGGCCCAGACACAACCACTCCACAGGACTCAGCTGCGTCTCACTGTCTGACAAATTTAGTCTCATATGCCGTCACAGACATACTGTGGCGCACTCTGTCGCTCTCACATAAAATGTCGTAATTCTCAGGAATATTCGGAGATGAAACACTTCAGAATGCTGTTTTTTATGTTCACCCTTTTGTTCTGATGTTGGGTGAGTACAAACCCATTTTTTTTCACTTCTGTGTGATGTGCAGCAAAAGCCTTGGCGGTGATATACTACCTTGATGTTTACTGGGCCTCGATGAGTAAGGAAATGAGATCAGATTCTTCACAATCCATCACTCCCACTCGTCGATTCAGAGCTAATTTAGTGCCCCGGCCCTTTTACTGTTGCTGACACTGGTCGTCTTGTCACGTAGCTCAACTATATATTTAATTTCCCACAGAGGAAAAGCCCCACAGAAAAATCAAGGTATGAGATAAAAGAAGAGCTAATATAATACAGAGAATGCAGATATTTCAAGCTCCGAATTAAATCGAGGCATATGGACCCTATGCCGCTCATTCATCCTGGTGTAATGTGCTAAAGTGGGCGTAATATTAAGAGGCAACTCATGGGTGTTAAAAGTAAACAAGCAAACAATGTATTTGTACTCTACGGTATTTATAGATTAATATTTAGGGATCCAAAGAAAACAGTGACCTCACTGCGGCTAAATATGTGTGGAATCAGAGGTGACGCTGACTCAGCACAATGTGCAATCTGCCACACCAGAAAAAAGCAAGACACTCTAAAAATGGGTTTTTATTCAATGATTCTGCGTTCAATAATCCATTAAAGGCTTTGTTTCACACACATTACTAAACTCATCTAATTAAAACATTTTGAAACACTAGATGAACACATTGTGGAGGGTTTTGGTGACCTACAGTGACTCGTGAATGCTCTGTTTTGCTTGGGTTGTTTTATCAGCATGCAGTAAGTAAAGTCTGAGCCTCCTTTGTGGTAGAACATGTCAACAGAACATGATGAGTTGTATGGTTTCTGGCTGCATACGGGGTCGGGGTCGGCTCCATGCATCTCACATTTCACAAAGTTACTACAGCGTTTGGCATCAGTAAACAAATAAATAAAGCAGAGAATTCTCTCCAGTAAATAGTGTTGGGTTCCACTGATGTGAGTGGATTTATTATTACACTTTCCACTGAACAACATGATTATAAACTCACCAACACAAGAATCGACACTCAGGCGCTGCTTATGCAGGTCGACAGAGCGGCTTCTTGTGTTTGTGTTATTTTTAATTCAGAACAGTGCAAGTGAAGAAATCCTAATAAAAGGCAACAGCATGCAACTGAAAAAGTTTTTTTTCATGTAATACAAACACAGGGAAAACTACTAAAGTCAGTTTGATCATGACAGTGGTTGTGCAGAGCTCATAGTTTTATTGTGACCTTGAATATTTAAAAAAAAGCTCCCAGCCCAAAATAGCCTCAAGAGGAGCAGATGTTCATACATAAAGATGTGCTGTGATGTCAAACACTAGGTCATACATGTCCTTGCTTTAATAAAAGATCTCATTTGGACTTTAGGGTTTTAAGGCAGTCTTTTTTCTTTACAGGCCACAGGTAGACAAAGAAGTCTTTTTTTTATTTATGGATTCAACATAAACAAAAATGTCCTTGAGCACATAATGTGGACACAATATTTTAAAAGGCTTTCTTTTATACTGTTCTGGCTACGATCACATCACTTTGATGCCACAGTGCGTGCACACTATAAAAAATGCTCTTATTTTCCTGTCATTTACTAGGAAAAATGAATATGAAACAGTGGATACTGAAGAGAGTGGTGGCTTAGAATCAGAAATGTTTTGGACTTTATTGTCCAATGCTCCAGAATCTTTTGGGAATACAAGTTTTGTCCTCAAGGAGTCTTTGCCATCTGCCTTGAAGTATTATTCCTGGACCGGAGCCTTTCTCACTGTCGCTCACATGACCCTTGATGCTCTGAGAAGATGCTCGTGACCCCTTTGTCACACTGCTCTGCTTTCCCATCACACACAGGATGTGTGAGTCAATAGGGGAGGACTGCATACTGAGACATTTTGACGAATGCAAAGCCATTATGTGTCTGGAAGAACAAAAAAAAAGATGAACATTTTTGTGTCCATATTAAATCTATGTACTGCAGTTTCTTTCATATCCACATCTTAATTGTGACTGTAGATCACGTCAGACGTTCAAGATGTCTGCAGTGGAATGTAGCCTTATTCCACTCTATAGAGTCAGATAATCATGACTTTTCAGTCACACCAGCACTTGGCCTGAAGTCATTCCTCAGGAACTGATCTATAATCTGCTACTTGAGCGCAAGTACATCAGAGAGCAGAGGCGTGCACTCAATAAGATGAAACCAGGAGGGTCTGCACATCAAGATCTGTGATGTCAGCACATGCCATAAGCTTTAATGAGCACTGCATGTTGTCAGGTTGTTTCTACGCTGTATATCAAAGTGGAGCTCAAGACCCTGGTCAATGTTAAGTAGTTCCTCATCTTAATTAATAATCTCTGTTACCTGATCACCACTGCAGGATCTAGTGAATAATAATTTCATCTGTAATCAGTGGAAAATCTGCTAATGACACGAGTGAGTGATTTTTTTAACTCCTGACACACATATAATATATCCATTTGAGTACAAAGAGCAAACAATAATGAGATGTTTGATGCACACAGAGCCAGAGAGGTTTGTTCATTTCATTGACTAAAGAGAACATTTGTAAGATTAAGATGATAAGACATTGAATTGCTCTAGTCTTGAGCAGCTCAACGTTGGTTGTCTGTATGAACCCTGTCTAATTCTGCTGAGGCTCTAGTTAAACTGCAGAAGGAAACAGTAAACCTACGACCGAAAGCCTCAATAAAGTATCCCACCGAACACAGGTGAGGCTCTGTTTTCACTTTACATTGTAAAATAAGACTCAGTAGGGTAAGAAAAAAACCAACAACCCTGCTTTATTTATTTTCCTTTTCACCACAACAGAGATTTAATACATTTCCTCTAGCAATCATTACAGTTACAACTGTCTGAGGCAACCAACAGAATCCTCTAATTACAAACACAGCACTCACTCAGTCAGTCCTTAATGACACATATCAGTAGTGGAAATCTCATAAAACTTGGAAAGGAAAACATTTGGGCTGCACCCAAACAGGCTGTGGACTCAGTGAGGTCATGACTGCGGTGAACAGAGAAGCATTTGTGGGCTGGGTTTTCAAGAGACCGTGAGTAACAGTGATTCAGAGGAGCATGTTTAATGATTCAGAAGTGAACTGTGAGAATTACACCATCTTTCAAGACCCCCCCCCCCACACACACACACACACACACACATTCAAAGTGTACCCATATTTATCTCATCTTTATTACTTATACTGCAAGCTTCTGCAACTTATAACTGAATTATATATGATACCATTTTTCCAGACTTTCCTATAACCTTTACTGCTGACTTGACTGGGCTTAATATCTGTACTGGTTTTGTGGGTTGTGGATGCCAGTTAAAGATATTGTGTGTTGCAATTGGAGAGGCGCATGACATCATGTGAACGTGATTGAGCAAACATACAGTTTCACAGGAAGTTGCTTTGTTATGTTAGAAGATGCTTTTATATATATATATGGCTTGATTTTGCTTTGTTTGACACATAATACCTTATTTTTTCCCTCAGCACTATTTAAGTGGTAATGTAACAGAATGTCCAAATTAACAATGACCAATTTCAAAGCACAGTAATGAGGCTTAAAAAATGGCTCAATCTGCGTAGGCTTTTTGATGATGTGCACAGATGCCGAGTGGCTCCAATATAAAGTTGAGAGTCTCTGTCTAACCTCGCACAGACAGACACAATGCTACTGCTGAGCTGGCACCAGAACAAAGCCCTCCAACAGCTGCTTGATAATGTGCAACCATTAATTACTTTCTGATGCCTCAGGTCTGGCCCATGTGGAGGAGCAGAGAACACTCACCTTACCGAGGGTGGATCACATTTTTGTAAGAATGTGTTGAACAATGTAAACCAACCAAATCCCTCTTACACGTTTAATTATTGAGACTGGGAACTAATATTTTCTCCTTTGTGTGACTTTGAATGGCTGATTGCGTGCTGTTATTCGGCTAACTGTTTTTTTTTTGTCTGTGAGGAAGTAGCTTTGTATACACAAGAAAAAAAGAGAATGTTCTAAGATTTCAGTTCCTTGAAAAATCCGCTGAGTCAGCTCCATATTTGTATATAAAGTGAAGAGCGCCTCGTCTACTATATGGGTCAGGGTTTTTGTTTTTTTGGATCCCGTTTCCTGACAAAATGGATAATCAGCTATAAATCATCTTTATGTGTTAAAAAAAAATGTGTTATGTGGTTTGTTCTCCAATTATCTCCATTATCTTTTACTCAATCAGACGCTGTGGAGAAAGGTTTATAAACTACGCCCTGTGTGTGTGTGTGTGTGTGTCCTCCTGGCTCTAGCATTCGCAGAAAGACAAACATACTTTGTCTCATTAACTTAAAGTGGGAGCCACTTTAAGTTAATGTATTGGTTTTCCACTGTGGGCTGCAGTTGACAAATGTTTGTTCCAGCGCTTCCACTTGTCTTTACTCTTAAATGAGTGGACATCATTCATTGGCCCTTATTACCTGACACTACAGGTAGCATGTGCTTAGGCAAGTCATGTCTAAAAAAGAAAAACTGAACTTTTAAAAAAAACTTTTCCCATATTCATTTTGAAGGTTAGGGTGTTGCTTGTATTTACTCATGCATTATGCAACAGAGCCTCTGCACGCCATCTCAAATCAATATGAGGTTAATCAAAAGGGCACATGAAGCCCAGCTTTGCTGAATATTTTTTATGTTCTTTTTACTCACACAGACAATTGTCTTCCCTACCTGGGGAAAACAAGCCACTCTTTTGTGTGCCTACATTGCCAGAAAGCTGTGTTATCCCACCCCAGGTAGAAGACAAAGGACTCAGTGTTTGACTGACTGTCTGACTAAGTGAAGCATCACTCCTTTTCTCCATCCTTTACACTTAGCCTCCTGAGCATATGACCTAGCAGTTGGCAGATACGTCCACCTCCCCACACCCCCACACACCTTCAGTAGCCTATGTCCAGAGCACAAAGGAACAGAATGCCAACAAACAGGCCTGCTACAGCGGTGTTAGATGACGTGTCTTTATCTGGTGTGAAAGGCTTACACTGCAGTTTCACAGCACAATGACAGAAGGTGGAAAACAAGAACCTAGAGGTTGAGTCGGAAGTGTGGGTGTACTAGAGGAACCTTGCCTGGGTCTGCCTGGGAGTGCCTCCACTGAGGGCGGAATTATAACATAAGCAGAGAGCAGCAGGACTTGGGGGACCAGAAAAGCTCCAGGCCTGGCATGGGTGATCTGGTTTGCACGACTTGAATGGTTTTGAAACATGCTCAATAGGGCATCAAGGACTGACCAAGACCTGAATTTACTGTGTCAAATATCAGTTATAAAAATCAAAATTTCTGTTTTTAAGCATTCATGTTCGTTGGACAGTATCTCAGATACCTGGTATCCATCATGGTGTCCTTTATTCCCCGACTTAATCTTTCTAAATGTAATCTCTTATCACAGACATTGTGTCTGTGCATGAATGCAATACGACAAATAATCTGTAGTCACTGGGCTCTAAGACTGTTGTACGCAAACCTTACACTTACTTGTATTGTTATTGCCTACAATACAAGATCATTTATAAATGTTTCAGTAGGTAATGGAACAAGAAAGCTATGTACTATAATGTGTGAGTGTGGTTTTTACCTGGAGAACTGCAGGGGACAGGCAGCACATCTTCTCAACTTCTCAATGAGGTAACAACTCTTTTCATTTAGCCTCTCTGGTTTGCAACATAAAATCACATCAGATGCAAAGAGGACAATTATTGTTTGACTTCTTTGTCAAAACAAGGAACAACAAGGATTTTCACTGTATGGTGGTAAGACATACTTTTAAGTGATGTCTTTACCTGCACAATTTTAAGGCTTCCTGGAAGGGTCAACAACTGTTAACGATGGATTTCCAGCATGGATAATCTGATAATCTTCACCGGACAGCACTTGACACTCGGACACTTAAAAAGAGAGGAACCATTGTTAATATTTTTGTAGCACCTGAGCTTTTTACACAATAACAGATTATACTGTCTGCTGTCTGTGAAGAAGGCCTACAGGGGCCCAGGAGATCAATGCTGCCCCAGGGCCTCCCTGCTGGTTAATCCTTCCCTGCCCCCATGTGAAGAGCTGTCTTTCTTCAGAACAATGAAAATCAACAGCAATAGCAAAAGCAGACAATAACCTATAGGAACAATAATAACAATAATAATACACCTTACTTTTCTCAGTTGCTTTGCTCCAGCTGCAATCTGGCTAGTTAGTTAATGGGTTTAATAGATTTAATAGATTTATTCACCCATTACTTCTTCTCATTTCCTTCTTTACCTTTGCTACAACCTGTACACTAAACGATATGTTCTTGCAATGAAAACTCCACAGCCAATGGCCACATTATATATACATACATATTATGTGCATCTGCTTCAAGGTTTTATATGTTGTGCATTCAAAGATAATCTTTTGCATACCTTGTAACATAAAGGATATTGTTCTTAGCTGCCCACTAAGCCTCTGCTTCAAAATATGAGACACACATCTTGGCTGGTCTAAAAAAACATGACAGCACAAGATGGCGAAAATATGTACAAAAAAGCTTATTATGAGGCTAAGAAGTCCAATTATACACTTCTACAAACATCATTTTGGACTATATGATAAAAAAACAACCCATATATGTTACACACTGAACCTTTAAAGAGCAATTGGACAGGTGTACCTAACAAATTGATAACTAAAGTGACAACTAGCTTCAATGTTATGACTGAGTGATGGAAGTTCATCCACAGACACACGGTCATTCAGAAAAAAATAAGTTTAAGTGCATTATTTTAACATTTTCCTACAAATAAAACTTACTTTTGACAGTAAGTCAGTGAGATGATGATCATTCATCTAAACCTGCCTGTCTCCCCCCTTTGTGCTCTCTCCCTCTCTCTCTCTCTCTCTCTCGCTCTCCTCTACCATCCGCCGTTGCCAAGGTTTCCGTGTACGCGCTGCTGAGAGAGAGCGGAGCCGCGCAACTGTCATACAGTTACTGCCAGACATGGCGGCGGAGCTACAGCCCGACTGGATTTCCTGTCTCCCGTCTTCCTGGAGTTACGGGGTGACTCGGGATGGACGGCTCTTCTTCGTAAAGTAAGTAGCCCCCCCAACCCCCCCCCCCCCCCCACACAGCACGAGTCATATCTGTCCGTTCCTGGGTCACGCGAAGTCGCCGTGTAATTAGTAGTGAACGCGTTTCCTTCTCCCAACAGCGAAGAAGCCAAGAGTACAACCTGGCTGCATCCAGTGAGCGGCGAGGCGGTGATAACCGGGCACAGGAAAACTCCAGGTGAGGTGTCACGTAACGGCGGTCAAGTTTCTCTGTCGGCTTCCATGTCTCTCGTGTGTTGTTGTTGTTGTTGCTGCTGCTGCTGCCCACAGACAAAAACGACACTACCCACGCTGTGTGTGTGTTTGTGTGTGTGAGAGCGAGGCTGTGACACCCATGCGGTGTGTGTGAGTGGGCTCTTGGCGCTCTCGTGGCCACCTCTGCCGGACTCCTGAGCCTCTTCAGTCGGCCACTTAACTTGCGGACTGAGACGTTGGTTGACGCCGTGTTTGTAAAGACGACATAACAGCGTGTGAATTATTCCGCGTCAGTCAAGTATTTATTTTAATTCCGGAGTGAAAAATAACTGCTAAACTTAGTCGTGTAGTTGACAGGACCGGTGTTATCCCGAAAGTGACGTGTGACGAGCAGCAGCAGTAGCAGACACTGAGAAGCTAGTAAAGGTTAGTTTTGTCTTCCTCCAGAGACATGTTTTCAGAAAGGACGCACACAACAGTGCTCTTTATCAATGCTTTGACTTCACAGTTGAAAAAAATAAAAAATAAACATCACAACATGAACATGTGCACTGTTATCAAAGACAATAAATAGTGATTGTTCCTTTTGTTTTATTTGTTCAAAAGTCACCATAAGTGATCCATGGAGAGCAGTTTTGTGTTTCTGTATGTGCACACAAGCTTGAGGTTCAGACTTAAATGAGCTTCTGCTTCAGTCTAGTTCCACTCATTCATAATTATCTAATATTCCATTCAAGGAGTGGGCATTTCTTAGTAGGAATTAATTTTGAGCTCAGACTCGTACTCATGCAGGGACTGGTGGACTTCCTCATATAATCTCAAGCACGTTTCCATGGTTACGGTTTTCTGCATTGTCCCTTTTGACCAAAAACAAGAGCATGACACCATGTGGACAGAAAAGTGTTGTGGTACTGGGAATGAGTGCAGTCGGCATATATGGTTCACGTGGAAAATGCACTGCGGGCTAATGCAGATGTGGGCAGATCATGAAAAATATGTTGTTATAAATTTGGGATGGCTAAATTGGGCAAATATAAGGTTAAATGATTTCAAGAAAAATCTTAGAAAAGAAAAGGTTTTGTGTGGTAAATGGAAGCTCTAATGTCCAGAAAGCTTTATATAAACAGCCTTATATATCAAAATTAATGTTAATTTTAGCTTCTTTCAGTTTCACTTTATCTTGTGCCGTAGCAGCTTCCACATAAATGTTCTGCAGATTATTCTCACAGCTGTGCGTAATCTCTGCATTTTAGCAAGACTGATACTATTAGAGTTTTCATCCATCTTCTACCGCTTTATCCTCAACATGAGGGTTGCGTGGGGCGCTGTGCTAATCTCAGGTGACATAAGGCAATAGGCAGGGTACACCCTGGACAGTTTGCCAGTCCATCACAGGGCCACATAGAGTGGATCCATCCACTCTCACACTCACATGGTCAATTTAGAGTGTCCTATTTGCTTAATCCCCATATTGCATGTTTTTGGACTGTGGGAGGAAACCAGAGAAAACCTGCAACTATGGGGAGAACATGCAAACTCCATGCAGAAAGACCCTTGTTTCAGCTGGGTCACAAACCTGGGTCTGCTTGCTGCAAAGGCAAGAGTGCTAACCAATTATTTCACTGAATTGTCTTCAGTTGCAATACAACAAAAGTCTAAATATGTCTCAGATTAACAAATTGTGTAAACACTTTCCCTTTTTTTACATTCGTCATAATAGCTTAAGAAGTGTCTCACGAGCAAAGGTCAAGCTTAAGTTATTGTTCATTGATTGCATTAACTTTCAATTTTGACTGATAACTTTACTTGCTCATCATTTTTTACTCTTTTTTAACAGTTTTTGTGGGGAGGTTCTAACTGTTGTCATGTAATAGTACATTAATCAGTTGAACGTGGACTGCTAGTCGGACAAAACATTCAATTTGAAGACGTCCCCTTGAGCTGTAGGAAAGTGTGATGAGTGAATTTTACGGTTTCCCGACATTTAATCGTCCAAACGATTTGCCCACTAATTAGAAACAGCAGTCAACAATTAGTCAGTAATTGAAATAATAATTTGTTGCAGCTCTGGAAGTGGAATCTACAAATTGCTTAATTTGTCTGACGAGCAGTTCGAGTTCATTTGAAACCCACATCTGTTTGTTCCGTTTAGTTTGTGTTGACAAGTTTCTCCACCTCTCGTTCTGCCACAGACTTGCCCACTGGATGGGAAGAAGGATATACCTTTGAAGGAGCGCGGTGCTTTATCAAGTGAGTGAAACACTCTCGGTGACAACACACTCCTCATAAACACGGGACCTGGAACATTATCTCAACATGCCATATAAATTCCACTGCACTTTGACTTTACATATCACCACAGTGTGTCGGGTATACACAGGGAATTATTTATTTTCATTTCATTTGCCTGAAATGCAAGAAGAGCTAATTGAAATGCCTGCTGGGAACGCGGTGTGTATCAGAGTTAAACATTGCACGGCTGTAAATTTAGAACCTTTACTCCCCATTTCTGTGCTTTCTGTAGAGGCCTGTTCCAAAAGTTAATCATTACACGGGAACACTGTGCAAATACGAGACAGACATGGACAAAGTGTGGCTGCTGTTTTCTTCTGAGCTGGTCTTATTCACTCAGACTTACCCCTGCTCTAAGCTGAGCCCAGCCCCGTTTTTTTCTGACAGTTGTCTTCGATGTTTGGATTTACATGGTTTGTTCACTGTTTAAAATCACACGTGTGCTGGAAAGATATTTCTCAGGTACATGCCAGCATAAGGTACGACAGGAAATTGAAAAGACTTTCATTGTTTTTGCTCAAACAGCACACACACACCCAGTATGCTCATGTGCAGCAGCTGTGTAGGCAGGAGAACATGTGATATATATCCCCCCCCCCATGTCCGCTAAAAGACTTTAGTTTGTTCCATTTGTGCTCTTCTCTGTTTGAAGACCAGGATCAGAACAAACCACATTAGTCATTGGCTCGTTTGCGTTGACTTTGAACTACAGTGTATTTCACATTTTCGCCTCTCTCCTCCTCCTTGGCAGCCTGCGTACATGAGCAGCGACTCAACGAAGATCACACGTGCTGTCATTCTGTTCGCACTGATTCATAATCTGCCCCAGAATGTTTTAAATCCATGAAAGCATATGAGATTAATGAAATAGGTCTCTCACGCAGCATTTAGCAGATGAACACCTTGGTGAAAATACTAATGTATGCCACTTATTGCAAGTTATTGCAATAAACAGTTTTGCAAATGTAGGATATGATTACGTTTTAAACTCACTGAATCCTCGCTCTACCTTTTGCCTTTCTTCATCAACTTGAGGAGCTTCATGTGGCAGGTTGCCAGACACTCTGAGTGAGAGGCAATTATTTTATGTTCCAGTATCGCGGCCCTTTTAGTGTATGGAAAAAATGTGGATGGCATTCATTAGCTGATCTCTGCGATGCTGGCTCAGTTCACTAACAGCAAACTTGTTGTGTATTCTGCTAAATGTGCCGGCATTTCAACACATTTAAGACAGAATTTGTGTCTTCAGATGCTGCGGCTTAATTAACAACTTTGCTTTTGAGTCCTGGTGACTCTGAGAGATCACTGTACCGAGGTAAACCTGGTGTGCACATTAGGAGAGTGTAGACTGTATGGTTATTATTGTTATTATTGATCATTCAACGTTCTTCTTAACATGAACCAGAAACATATCATATATTAATCCTTTCATTTGAACCTAATTCAATGTTCTGTGATCAGTCATTTTAATAACAAAGGGAAAACCATGTACTACACAACTTTTATTCACAAGTTTGTCTTTAAAACAAGCAGTTTAGCTGAATGATAATAATCTGCAGAATCTACACAACAGTGTGTGTTCATATGGTTAAAATTAAAACTTTATTTTATCAGTAAAAAATGTTACAAATCATCGTGTTTGTAGAACAATACACACATACATGCTTATCTGGTTCCCTTTTACTAAGAAGCTGATACAGATTCTGTGGAAAATATGACTATAATAATGCTTAAATATGACCAACATTGCTGAAGGCTGCCTTCTGTGGACTGTGTTAGTAACACACACGTTCCCAGCCTTTTTACAGGGACTACCAGGAGGTTTCACTTTATTATTTTACTCAGCAGGAGCGTTTAGAATTCCAGTTACAACTTGTGGTTGTCATCACAACTGTGTGTGTGTGTGTGTCGTAAAGCTGGCCGCCGGCACTGATAAACAAGGCACAAGATCAATTTGTCAGCTTTGCACCGATGTCTCGTATAGAAGCCCCTCCGCTTTGATTCATTGACCTCTATAAATCCATGTTTATTTATTTTTTTAAATTTCATTCTGACTCATTGTATTTACATAGAGGTTTGTTGACAGGTTTATGCGATAACTTTCTTGGACAGGATGTAAGCAATAAATGTCGAGGGTTTATGTGAGGCAGGCAGAATAAAACCTTCTCAAAACTGCCCCAAAACCATTAGCCTGATGACAAATGGATTCAGTGTCTTGTGTTGCACAGTAAGTTTAGGTTCGTATTTCTGCATTTTGAATGAGTATTAACAAAACAAACTTTGTGTTTGAGCCTTATTTTAAATCGGAAAGGCTCTGGCCCATTCACATGCTGACTGTGTGTCTCAGCCGCTACCATCGGGGTTCACGGGTTGTACTGACGTACTGTAGTCTGTTCCATGATGGTATGTGTTAAGGAGAGTGCAGGTTGTTGGTGTCGTCGTGAGGCAGTGACCATGTGATGAATTCTGCGGCAGTGTGAGCTTTGAGTGAGTGAGTGGTCAGTGTGTGGATGTTAATTGAATCAGTCGTGGCTAAATGCCAATGTGGGTTTTTTTTTATTTTGGTGAACTATATGTGACAACAGCACAAGGAAGTGCAAATCTGCAGTCAGGTTGTTCATTTACTCCACATGCAGAAATGTAGGAGTTAAGACTAAGACGATTGCAAGCAGTAACTAAATCTTAACTACTTTCTGTCAAGATGCTGCATTTCAAATGTTAATACAAAATTTTTGTATTTGTGCTGTGATGCTGCACCTAAAATACTGCACTAAAGCACAAATACTAAAGCACTGCAGCCCCAGAATCAAGTCAATGCCCATTGATATTTTCTTGACTAAATTCTACAACCACCCGCCCAGGGTACATTATCTTTTTAGGTTGTTTTAATTTGGAATCTAAATAGCATTTTGAAAGAAAGACTATGTCATCTGGCAGGTTTGTGCTTTCCAATTTTCTCCCTCTAACACATAATCATTTTACATTTTGACTCGGGTCTTGTCCTGAACAAGATGAGACAAACTTTTCGTTTCTCACTCTCTGTAAATGACATTTTGTAACCCGTGAACTGAAGACCTTTCAGAAATGAGTGCCAGAATGAAAAGTATGAAGGAGGTGCAAAAGACTGATTATATTGAAGCAATTATAGCCCTAATTATGAGTCGGATTCAGAAAGTGTTTGTTGATGATTTCTTTTCAGTTCCTTCTTTCTGTTCACTGATTTTGTCTTATTCATTCTGTGTGGGAAATGAACGGTTGCTGCCAGGACTAATGGGACGCATGACACAATGAGATGGGCTGGTGTCCTGTTTTGAAGGCATTGCATGAGCAATAAAAACGATTAAGGACTAATTTCTGACCCTTTATACGTTGCAGTGCTATTAGGCTAAAATTTTAGCTGGATTGTTCTCCGGTTATTAATGTTTAATTTGATGAGATTTTGTCTGTATCCTTTGAGAGAAACCTTCCCGCTTTGCAAGTGCTCATCAGAACAAAGTGCAGCATAACATATAAATAGTGTACTCTTTGCTCTGTAAACACCGCTTTCATTAGGCTCCTCACTTCTACTTCTGCATAATTCATCACTCTGAACACGGGAAAGCATGTCAAATGGAATTTGACCAATTATGAGAAAATCTCTGTAGTGTTTCGCTATGTAGTTCATTTCTTTGTCATAAAGCCCCACACAGAAGCTTACAGAGTGTACATTAGAAGCATCAGGTTTCTCGCTCTCCTGTGGATCAATATTCAATTATGGTAATTGTCACTCAAAGCTAAATAATTTAATCCTCTCTTTTAAGAGCTCTATGGTTAAATTTTTTTTTTTTTGCCACAATAACTAATGTGATGAAAACCGTTCAAAGACTTTCCTGTGACTAATAATTGGCCCAATGGTTCTTGTTTAAAAGATACAAAAGGTTTAACACAGACAAAGATGTATTGTTGCTGCTTAAGACTGTGATCATGTTAATGACATTGGCACGACACCCCTGGTATAGACAGTAGCCCTTGCACATTTGATCCATTGTTAAAATGCACATAAAGTCACGCGTGTCATGCTCCGCCTTCTTCTCCGCCTACATCTCCTCTTTTCTCTCCTGCGTTCGTCTCTCCCAGTCACCTGCTCCCAATCCCTTCATCAAGCACCTACTTACGTATTTCTTGGTTCTCCAATCACTTGTCTGTCAATTAAAAGTGGAGGATTTCTCTATTTACTCGAGAACAAAGTGCATAAAGTCTATGTATTGAATGTGGTTTGGGCGTCTCTTAACGTAGATTTCTCCATCATTATCCCGCTGTAAACTCCCTCTTCGTTGGCCAAGTAACTTCTACCCAAGTTTCCCTCGAGATTCAAGAAGTTCTTTGTGATGTACACATTAAAAACACAGGGTCAACGGTGCAAGGAAATTCTTACTTTGCTGTTCTCCCAAGTACCAACAAAAAAAACAATTTAACAAAGAATCAAAGAATCGGAGAGGCATGCATTAACAAATAAATCAAAGAAGAGTAGATATATTGCACACTTGGTGGTGTTGAAAAAACTTGAGAGAGTGTAAAGTGCTCTGTGCTTGTGCAACAGATTAGCATTTAAATGCAGTAAAAGTGGTGGGATGTGGGGGTTGGGGAGGTGGTGTGGAGTTCAGGAGTCTGATGACCTGTGCGTATAGAAGCTGCTTGTCAGCTTCCTGGTTCTGGATTTCACACGTCTGTAGCGTCTTCCTGAAGGCAGGAGTGTGTATTGTCTTTGAGTATGTTGTGGGCCCTCCTGGTGACCCTGGTGGAATAAATTGCTAGTCCACAGATGTGTTGAGCAGTTCTTCTCACTCTCTGGAGAGGCTTCCTGTCCTTTGAGCAGAGACATAAACATAAAGTGGCGATGTCCGGCGAGTGAAACTGGCAGGGACCGTATACGTAAGAGCGCCTTCATTTGTTAATTAAAACATCGATATTTGCCCTGGCGTATCGATTCTCGCATGGCACGAGGAAGGACAACAATTTATCATATCCAAATCCATATTTTGACCCACCCCTGCCATCTTCTCTGATTATATAACCCTGGAAATCCAGTCAGAAGTGGGAGTGTTAGAGAGAGGGCTAGTTGTTTAGGACTTTGAATTGAATGAAAGGCAAGATAGGATTTTTTTTATTTTGAGTAGTTTAATAAACAATCACTGTTATGGCTTCTTTATTTGGACTAATAAAGGTAAAATATCAACTTGGTGGTATAAGTTCTTGCTCTGGTGCATCACATCAAGTGCTCCCTAGCCAAAAGAAAGCCGTCACAGCTGTGTGTTTCAGTGATTCTCGGATTTCAGCAGGCTAGAGTGTTATTACTACACTGCTAACCATCAGCGTAATCCTCCATTACAACTCAGGTTTCTGTTTAGGAAGTGATTTGTGCTCTTTCATGGAAATAGAAAATGCTTTCCTGTCTGATTAGCTGGCGGGTGTAAAATTGTATGTGGGGACTCCTCGAGGATATTTCCAGTCAACAGTTAAATGCTAAGCCACCGCACTAAATCAGTGGACATGGTATATTAAACACTAAAACTCTGCCAGGTCCATCAGTGACTCCATCTATACAATGTGTTGTTTTATGATATGCAGCCAAGTACACATTAAAAAGTATTTACAGTTCTTTGCTAGATACTAAATGTGTCTGACCTGAGGCCAAATACCACAAAACCAACATAGTTTTTCATTCATGGTATAAAATAATAGTTTTATTGCTGAAATAATTATATAGTATATATATAATATATATATTTGACTTTTTTTCCCTCACATTTGCTTTATATCAGTACCAACTGACTATTTTCACAAATAATCATCACAAGGGAACAAGTAGGGCAAGGTTCTTAAATGTTTTGGTTTACTTGAACCACAGTACATCCCAGCGCGCACTGGCTGACAGGCTGCACTTCTTGCTGTCTGACTACGTTTACACCGATGGGCAAATGAACTATTCAACATCCTGGAGGTAACTTAAGCACACGATTATATTGAATGTTAATGTTCAACTGGGCCAAAACTGACCAAGGCACTCACTCATGTGCATGCTCCACAGTTCCCGCCACCAGACTTTGACCCAGAAGAAGTTGGTACACGTAAGAAGCAGACAATAGTGAGGAAAAACATGGTGTAATCCACAACTGTGCACTCTGGACTGATGAGGATACAAGTTTATGCTTTAAATATTGAATATTTTGAGGTGGATGGATGGTAGAAGGACATGGCATGATGCTTGACATGGTATCAACTTGGAGCTAAGGTTATTTTGGCCTGTGACATAATAGGTCAACCAGAAAACGCCTAATACTAACGAGCTGAAAGTGGCATGGGCCACACAGTGGCACTGTTGCTTTACAGCAAAAAGACCCAGGTTACATGGAGTTTGCACGTTCTCTATGTGTGCACGTGGGTTTCCTCCCACAGTCCATAAACATGCAGAGGTTAATTAGACACTCTAGGTTGACTCTAGGTGTGAATGTCTCTATATGTTGGCCCTGTGATGGATTGGCGACATGTCCATTGTGTACCCCACCTTTCATCCTGTGTCAGCTGGGATTGTCTCCAGTAAGTAAGACATTCCCATATAGATGGCCGAGGATTATCCGCTGGGCACAATCATGCCTGTATTCAAATTGTACTTACTCACCCCCTCAGCAGGGGTTGGCCTAGATGACTGTGACTCCTGACTCACTTGCTCTGTCAGTGTTTGGTATTCATGCAGCTTACTTACTGTACGTGTGGGATGTGATTTAAAAGGGAAACCAGTGGATCTGGTTCTGCCGTACATCATCCTCATCTCTGGCTCCATAACGTCCTATTGTGACACTTGGTGCTGACGGGGAGATAGACAGACAAAGCAGGCTTTGAGCTGCTCTCAGATGTTTCAATCACTGTGGGGTCCCTGCCATTTGGCTAGCACTGGGAGAAAAAGCATGTCCATGTGTTTTGGTGTTGGGATGTGCTCTTTGTGTGTGTGTGTGTGTGTGTGTGTGAGAGAGAAGACATGTGTAAAAGATCCTCTAATGGTGTTTTCTGCCTCAGGCGCTGATTAAGACAGTTTCTCTATAAAAATCCACATCATACCAAGTTAGTCTATTCCAATATAGTAGATGTTTCCCATTGTATCTTCTGGGAAGGATTAGTTTCTTAGGGTTGGAAGGCATAGCTGTTTTTCATATAGGATCATGAAGCACTTTGTCTGCACTGGTCCCATTTACCATGAGTTACAACTTGATAGTTGATAAGTGGAATATGACAGACTTTCTTTTCTGATGCAGCAACAAGTTTTCAACTTGCGTTGTACTAAATCCTTGTCTTCATCAGAAATGCTCATGCTCTTTAAAGAGCCAGTGAGTAAAATTTTGGTGAAATTATTTTCATTAAGCAGAAAAAGACTTTTCTGCATGGAGTTTGCATGTTCTCTCCTTGTGTGTGTGGGTTTTCTCCAGGTCCTCCGGTTTCCTCCCACAGTCCAAAGACATGCAGATTTGGGGATTAAGCGAATTTGACACTCTAAATTGACCGTAGGTGTGAGAGTGAGAGTGAATGGTTGTTTGTCTCTATACGTGGCCCTGTGATGGACTGGTGACCTGTCCAGGGCGCCCCCCACAACCCTCATGTGGAGGATAAAGCAGTAGAAGTTGATTGAGTGAGTGAGTGAGTGAGTAATAGAAGATTAGATAATTATATATTTTATATAAGTGTACAATCACCTAATTGTAAGAATAGTTTTTTCTTATTACCCTAAAATGAGCCTTTTAAATTTATATCAGGTCAGCTCTACAGACCAAACTAACTGAAGTTTCTCCAACACACTTGGAAGGAATAGTGAGGTTAGGGATATTCACCTGCAACCCTTCACCAATATATGTTGCTACATAAACACTGTACAAAACTCTATGCAATGATTTATGTCCAGTTTTAAAGAATCTGTAGATATGTTGAATGAATGTAGGCCTACGTCCTGGGTTTAGAAAGAGACATTCATTCTTTGGTCCTAAAGCTTCTTATTTGTGTGGATGTCTTTGATTTAAAGCTGGGAGAGCTGTTGAATTTGAGTAATCCCTGCAGTAATCTGCAATGAGCTGCCCTTTGCTGAGGCTGCCAGGTTGAATCTGGGGGCAGCTGCCTTCTTGGGGGTCATGCTGCTAATTTGACTATGATTACACACATTCGCCTACATATACTGTATACAGTTTGCCAAATCACAATCGTTTTTTTGTTATTATTTTTTTTTTAAATAATGAATCACATTTCACTGTCTGAATTCTCTTCTGAAAAGTCAACTCACCTTTATGTTTTATCCCAGTAGTGTATGAAAGCTAAGAGGTTATGCAAAGTTGTGGAGGCACAAACAAGAATGATTTTGCAGCATTTGATTTCAAGCCAGGTGTGCAGCTTCAGTATCCTGGTAGTTCTCTGCTCCAGGAGGAACCCAATATTGCTGGGAAGCTTAAACTTCCATTACAACCACAACAGAGCTTGAAAGCGAGATTAAAGTGGTCACAGTGAGATACTGTATAAACAGTACAAAGACCTGACCAGGACACATGCAGGTGAAAAGCAACATTTACTTGCTGATGAAATCTCCAAGTTTCCTACCATGATATCAGTTTATGATCTGGGTGCTGGCCGTCTTTTACCCTCTTGAAGTTTCACAGCTGCCTGATCATACCTGAAAAATACAAGTACCTTCTATCCCTATCTTTTTCTTTCTCCCTCTATTTTGCTTGTCTGTCTCCCTCCGTCCAGTGGACAGTGCACGACCCAGTTGTTTTCCAGATGGTCAGTGATGATTGGGGGGCTTTTGGAAGCCACCACTCTGCTCAAATGCTCTGCAGCTGTAAGCTCTTGGAGTGCCATGTTAAAATGTCCACAGAGAGCTATCCTGAAATAAATTGTTACAAATTGACTGACTGCCTGGATTTGGATAATCCAGGCAGTCAGTAGCTTCCCGTTTTCTGTCTCCTTTAGACAGAAAGAAACCAAACCTCTGTCCTCACAGTCATTCTAGCTTCATTTTAAGGGTCCACTTCCACACTGCTGCATATTTTCTCACTTTTCCAGAGGATTGAATAAACTGTGTACTGCTATAATGATTTCCTGTTTGCTGCCAAGTTTTCAATTTAGCAGCAGCAGTGGAGGGATTAATATCGTACCCTCTTGATCCCGCGGCATCAGCTTATTCCCTCCTTTCTCTCTCCTGGCAACGGTGTGAATTGCCTGCAGACCATGCATGTTCCATGAGGTCGGTACTCCGATAACAGGACATTGTTTCTTTTTGTTACTTCCTTAAGTTTTAAGTAATTAAATTTAGAGATACGTACATAATTTCTGTACGTATCTCTAGAGTTAAGTGACACCAATACAGACTGTATATAAAGTGGAAGTAGTCTTCTGGCTCATGCTAATTAGGAAGTAATATACTGAATAGCCACCAGGGTTGCAAAAAAACTTTGTTCGAATGGAAGTCGTAGCTTATTTCTTACATGTTTCTGGCAGTATTAGCTCCATTTCAATAGAACATGATGTCAGTATTGTAAATTATGTTTAGAGGGAAATAGATGATAACATACAGCACATAAAGTATGAGTGCGTGGTTGAAGGTGACGTTTCAAAACCTAAACATTGTCTCACTAACACCGTGAGTAGACACAGTTGGCTTGTTCACAACTTAATAATTGATAACTGCGCACAGAACAATACAAACTTGATTCCAGGGCTTTTTCTCACTGGTGTGACCTGTGTCCCGTGCACTGCCCAGCTCACTCTGTCCAGCCCGCTTCTCCTCCTTGTGTACAGCAGTCAGTATCTTCACACTGCACTCCCTCATGCAGCTGATTGCCAGCTTTTTCTTTTCTCCATCTGCAATGTTGACACTCCTAAAAGCCATTTATGTAAAAGGTCCCCCCTGCAATATCATCACTGTATGAAGCACTTCCTCATTTATTACAACCATCAACCCAAAGTAAAAACTGCCTTTTACAGCCACTTATCGTGTCTCCTGTCTGTCTGTCTGTGTGCGTTCATTGTAGTTTGTGTGAGGCCCATCATGACTTGAGTGCTCTGCAATTTCTGCTGCTTGATGGGAGAGTTGACAAGTGTAGATAGTACCCAGGTCATCACAACTGCTTCAGAACTAGCAGGTTCCACTGAAAGTAGTAAAAACATTAAAATGATTGGTAATGCCGCTAAATCCTGACATAAAATCAGTGTAGTATGCATAGCATGTGATTTGCTGGAGACTTATGGACAGGGAGGGCTTCATAGACAGCTGCAGTGATTGGATAATAGACTGCATTTATTGCTCAACTGTAGAGTAGAGACTCCTCTGCTGTCAGGTTCCTCTCCCACACTCTGTGTCCTCGAATCTGGCTGCCCAAACAAATATTTGAACTCCGGTCCAAGGCTCTCATTGAATAATGTATACCTGCTGTGATTGATATTGTACATTTGTGTTTCTCACCAAGCTTAATGTCATCACTGGAGTTACCAGAAGAGGAATGTGCCATAGTGTGGTTACGGTCACAGAAGACAGGAAACAAATAGTTGTGCCCCATTACAAATGAACTGGATTAGTTTGTCCCGCAAACACGAAACCCTGGAAAAAACAAACGGCTAAATGTGAATGCATTGGTCTGAACTGGTGCCTTGGAGACAAAAGCCAAAAGCTAAGAAAAATAACATTGCTGGATACAGCTGTACATAACCTTTGGATGTTAATACAATATATTAATATAACTAATTAAACAAATCCCACCAAAACACTTACCATGTATTGTTAAAACTGTAATGTGTAACCTTTAAATATAAGAAAATGTCTGTTACATTCAAACCACTGTCAGATTAGTTAACCCAATGCCCCTGAAGCCTATCAGCTCCACACTACTCCGTCTTTGTAAAGTGGTGTTTAGATTTGATGTCGTCTAGTAACATTCCTGCACACCAGGAACATTCTGCCAGTCTAACAAGACGGCTACAAACATGTTCAAGTATGACTGAAATACTTTTCCCTTAAGTGTATTCTACCGCTCTAAAAAGCCAGTCTTTTCGCATTATGCAAGGATAAATACTTCTTGCCCCCGTCCGCCTCTGCACTGCTGTTGTATACACATAAACACTACCTCATTAAGGTCTTATAATATTACTTGTCAGAGTCCATTGTCAGATGGATAGCGTACAAATATACAAACAAATAATAGCTTATACATTTAAGCCGTGTTTCCACTACATTGTCTCAGCTTACCTCGCCTCCCCTCAACACGGTTTGGTTGGTTTCCATTATGATATAGTACCTCCTCCACGTGGGTGGAGTCATCACAGCACGGCTGCATGGAACTGCCGTGACTTTATTTTACACGCGACACACAAACTAGTGACTAGTGACTTGTAAAGCAGTTAATTTCAGTGTACTGAATCATTAGAATCAGTTAATTAATTATACTGTACACCACATTTTAAACATTTCTATGGTAATTGTTGGAGATTAACCTACGTTTTTAGGATTGTGTCTTTTTAACTGATCTCCAGTTCGGTGTCGTTCGGTTTGATTCTTGCGTCAGACGTCTTGGTCATGCCTCTTCCAGTGCCGGCACTCTGACCAATCAGTGGCTGGCAGTCTGACGACGTTACGCATAGTATCGTATGGAACCTTGCCAGAGCAGGTACTAAAAAAAGTACCAGGTACCAGTTACTATTGCTAATGGAAACACAAAATAACCGTGCAGTGCCGAGGCGAGGCGTGCCGTGCTAGTGGAAAAGGGGCTATAATGTTACGTCGTTTTTGTTCAGGAAGACCAAACAGAGGCAGAATAACAACATCAACAACAACAATCGCTGAAAGTTACCCACTGCAGCTTTAAGGGCTAATAAACACATTTTAAGGGCTAATAAACACATTTACAACTTCATGAAAAATCTGCCAGTTTCAAATCTTTACTTTGTTTAGCGTCCCATTTTCCCCCACCTTTTAGCACTAATAATCACAAAATGGTGTGCTGCTTTGGCCTTGTCTTTGTACACATGGAGACACAACTCACCATGCATACAATAAGGGGACCTACTTATCAGCACATCACAAATGTATCAGGTTGCCTTTAAAGATGACGTGGAATGAGTTCCTCCTGTCCTTATTTTCAAGCTACATATCCGCTCTGTGCAACCTGCTTTCAGCTTCAGTTCCAAGGTGTGTGGGAGATGAAGCCAGAAATGGAGCGAGCTGACAGGGGCTTCATAACTGCAGTAATGGTTACACCTCATAGTGATGATCTATCAGGCTAATCAGCTGTCAGGCGGCTGCAGTATGTTCTGCAGCAGGAGGAATGAATGTCTCTGGAAGTCAAGAGTCTGGTTTAAATATCACCACTAGTTGCTTAGGGATAAATGTAGCCTTGGCACCTCTGTGCTACGATTCATAAAATGACATACAGACGTTTGTCCTCCCCCCCTGGATGAGAGGGTTAGCCCACAGTTTTTCACTGTAAGACCTCTGCTGGAGGTTCACATAAATACACCATCAACTTTGACTTTTATGTCATGATGGCTACGCTACTGCCTCTGGGCATCTTGTGTCAGGTACATTGGGATTTAGCAGAGACCATTTCAAAATGTCTTCCCCCTGTGGCAGCTTTATTACTGCCTGCCGCTAAGCTGACGATGGTTCCTGTTGAGTGTGTGGGCGGGTGGTGTGGTGTGTGTGGGCAATATATCTGGGAGAAATCACTTCACAGTGAAAGGTGGCGTGATGATTTGAATTTGACAATAGGCCTTGCACCAGCATCACATTAGAAGAGCACTAAAATTAAGTGGTATCAGAAACAAGTGCAGACACTGCTTTTAACAACAGGATTTGTTTTATGATGTAACATGTACTGTTATAGTAACTTGATTTATCATACTTTAAGGCTGCAACATTTTTTTTATTCACGTAAAGGGGCATTGGATAATAATAAACATCCAGCCATCCGTTTTCTACCACTTTATGCTCCATGTGAGGGTCGTGGGGGTGCTGTGCCAGTCTCAGCCAAGCTGACATGGAGAGATCGCCGGTGCATTACAGGGCCACATATGGAGACAAACAACCATTCACTCACACTCACACCTACCGTCAGTTTAGAGTGTCTTATTTACCTAATCCCCTTATTGCATGTTTTTGGACTGTGGGAGGGAACTGGAGAACCCAGAGAAAACCCACGCACACACACGGGGAAAACATG
The DNA here is from genome assembly GCF_958295425.1 of Solea solea. Taxonomy (NCBI): domain Eukaryota; kingdom Metazoa; phylum Chordata; class Actinopteri; order Pleuronectiformes; family Soleidae; genus Solea; species Solea solea. Next base: position 11,957,766 of record NC_081145.1, on the reverse strand, counting down.
CAAACTCCATGCAGAAAGGCCATGTGGCCCATTAATAAACATTAAAATGTCAATATGCCAGGTTGATGTTACAAGGAATAAAAACTAAAATACAATCAGACAAGCAAAAACAGCGAGAACACAAAAATTCAACAGTGACATAAAGAGGAAAATTGATCGATTGCTAAGAGTCCTTTTTTTTTTACCAAAAATGTGAAAAAATGTCATTGTTGAAGTTTTCAAGTTTTCAAACTTACAGAAAATTGATTATTTAGTGATTTCTAGTTGGACTAACTATGATCAATTCATTATTTCTCTCTTATTTCTAATGTATTAGCTCCTAAACGGTTTAAAATTAGAATTGCATATGTACCAGGAATCGGATTTGGTGCAGGTTTCAGATCAGAAAAATTTAGGGTGAGTGAAAATTAAGAGTTGCACTTGGTTGGTTGCAGGTGTTTTGGGATGAAAACATTGTAAGATAGCTTATAGCATTATAAATGCTCATGCTATACAGCATATATGCTATATAGTATTTTTATCTGTTACATAGAAAAACCATGCTATACTATACTAAATCTTATTTTCCATAAACATATTTTTATCTGTATCAATTATTCAACGTAACCACTCAAAATAAATGAAAAATAAAAGGTCATTTGGTACAGTTTAGTATGAAACAATGTGTATGTGAATGAGTTCTGAAATGATTGGTTGTTTAAGGCTCTGGCCCTGGATTTGTCTAATCATAGTATTTCCTAGAATCTAAAATCCACTGGCTGTTGCTGTGCAGTAATTTAGACCAAGCCATAAGTGGACTGTAAGTTTTTCTGAGCTGTCAGATTTGCCTCCCTCCTACCTATTTGTTTTAATTGCTTTATGTATGAGGTCATTAGTCATGTCAGTGTGACAGAAAATATGTTTACACAAGAAGTTTGCGCTTTGCCAAAAAATAAAGTAGGCCACAGTCGAAGATAGCTTCCATGCAAAAATGATCGTTATCTACAGTGTTAATGATAAGGCTCTCAAGACATGTTTATTTTGTCCAGAAACCCAGTCAGAGCACTTGTGAGATTTGGGTGGGTATGAGAGTCCTCTTAGCTCAATCATCATTACAAAAGAAAACTCTGCTTGTAAAAACTTAAGGAGCTGTTTAAATAATAATGCTTTCATAAAATTGTGAGGTTTTGGGTGAATCAAGAATATACTGACCATGGTTCAGTTTGGTAATGTCGCAAGTCTAACCCTACCCTGTCCATGATGACTCTTGAGCTCATGTGTTTCTTTAATGGATCCAGTCATTCACGGTAGAAACAGCAGTTTGATTTGAATTGTGGATAAAACGGTCCATGACTGGGAACTAACTTATCAGAGACACAGATCATGCTATCTTACTGTCAAAGCATCTACTCCTGTCCACACAGTTTTAGATTTCCACTGGAGCATGATGCATGCAACTGGTCTGTAGGTAAATCCCAGCTAACAGCATCATAGTAGTAATGAGGTACGAATGGACTAATGTCGAGAGCTTGCCTCTGGCAAAGATGAGACAGGTATTTGTGAATAATAAACCAGCTTTTCATTCCTACTCTCCCACATCTCGTTGCAACACTGCATCAGGTTTTTAAACAGACAAAATAAACCTGCACTAAGTGACTCAACGCAGTGAGGTTTTGGGCATTGGTTGCTAATCCTGTGTTACTCTAATCATGAACCTCAACCATAAACATGACGTGACCGGATGTTACCTCCTTAAGACAACACAGTGTCCACTTGAAGCAGTGTTGTGTTGACCAATGCTGTACTTTTGTAATGTGGAGCAGTATTGAACAGACTGTAAATGAATAATGGATGCATCATCGGGAGGCCAACGCACCTAATACAAGTCTAACTCCTAAAAGTCATATTAATCCTGGGGTTGGACCTGTTGCTGTATTTTATTGTGGTTTTGATGTAATCTTTAACAGTCAACACCCTTTTTCAAAGGTGCAGTAATAATGGAGATATGAAATCCTATAGCACTGCTCTAGATCCCTGTGCCAATTCAAACATCATTTGATACTGCCAGTCTGAGTATCACAGTTCTTTGTTGACAGCATTTCGCACCATCATGGTGAATGTTAAATGCAAGCACTCTACTACTCCCGAGGTTTTCCTCTGGTCCTTTCATGTGACCCAACTAACCCTAATTCTGTTTTTTTTACTCAAATGTAATTCATACATGGTGGAGACAAACCTATCTTTACATTTTCACCCTTATATAACGGCTGTAATGCCCCATCGCGCTGTAAATCTGTTGTTGTACACCTGATTTAAGTTGTTGAGCAGTGGGGTGATGTGGAAAGGATATGCTCCCTCTAGATTCCCTGTTAGAGGTTGCCCCCAGGTGACGGTTGATGGAAAGTAGACCTGGGCACAGATTTGTGACTTGGTGGAAAGGCTACATGTTAAAAAAAACTGGCCTGGGGCCACATGGAGGATCCCATAGAAACCATGCTGCTTGTTGACTGCACCTGGAGTGCAGAGTAGATGGAGTAATGATGTGATTCTGTGGAGGTCCTGCTGAAAGCAAATTGTTTCAAATTGCCTGGGCTCTGTGTGTGATTGTCTCTGTGATTTAGGCCTACTTTGAGTGAGTGAGTGAATACTTGATTTCAAACTTGTAGAATACAAGAATATTAAACTATTTATACAAATGAAGGACAAAATAAATTAAACAAAGGGAAACCAAAAAAAGCAAAAACAAAACAAACAATATGTAGTATATATTCTTTATTTATGGTTACTTCATTTTCCTCCAGCAAATCCAATAATAGACTGACTTGCACGTCTATTTGTGCAGCACAGAGATGAAAGACACTTTGATCGGAATTATTTTGAGGGTTTTCCGCATTTGATTGAAGTTATTTTCATAAATGTAATGTACACTATTCTTTGAACAAGGTTTTGTTTCTGTGATTGGTTGAGCCTTCAACATTAGTCTAGTCTTTGAGTGGAATTACACCCACGCCTGTGTGATAGTTCAAACTGCATGAAAATGCAATTCTGTTTAAAAATAGATTGAAGTCTTTACATTTTCCACGGGTTTGACTTGGCTCGGAATCCCTAATGGGTTTTTGTCTGAAGTCTGTGGGTTTGATGCAGCAACATTACCTCAAGGAACATAATAGGGAAATTCAAGATAAAGCGGTATCTTTTCGTTTGTGTATGATAGGTTTAAAGTCACAGATTGATTGCATACCATTAATGTCCTGCTGTTCTATATTGTCTTTATCTTAATACACTGTGAAACCCGGAAATCATTTCCGCACCAGCTACAGTTATGGCTGAAGGATTCAGTGTTAGCAGTAGATATTTTCATGTGAGGGGAAAAATGCAAAGAAATTGACAAAGAAAAGCACCATTTGTGCTTAGGAAGTGTGTCAATCTGTGGACAAAGATGAGTGTTAAGCATCTAAATGTGCTGCTCAAAAAAAAAAACCCTCTCCTCGTTTGACTTCTTTGATGATTGTGCATAAATGTAATGAGATCATCCAGCCCGACTGTGATGTGGCTTTAATTGTTTATGGCTGCATGCAATCCTGTACTCATCCTCAAAAAGTGCTTTTCTTTTGCATCCATTTCCAGCTGTGGGAGGGATTGCTGACTGTGCTGCTGAAAGTGAGAAATAAGCATTGAGATGGAAACCAGATGTCAGCCTGAATGCTGTTAGTTTCTTTTTCTTTCTTTTTTTGTTGTGTAATGACTGCTTTTATTCTGCAGAGGGCATCAAAGTAGCGCAATATGGTGTTTGATTAAATTCCAACACAGCAATTCATAGATCTGCATCGTTGCATTTATCCAGCCATCCATTTTCTACCACATGAGGGTCACTGTGCCAATCTCAGCTGACATAGGGCAGTAGGCGGGGTACACCCTGGACAGTTCGCCAGTCCATCGCAGGGCCACATATAGGGACAGACAACCATTCACTCTCACACCTATGGTTAATTTAGAGTGTCATGTATTTGGACTGTGGGTAGAAGCCCGAGAACCCGGATAAAACCCACACAGATACAGTGAGAACATGGCAACTCTATGCAGAAAGGTCCTTGTTCCAACCGGGGGGTCAACTCGGGTCTTCTTGCTGCAAAGGCAAGAGCGCTAACCACTACACCAACCGTGTGGCCCCTGTTGTATTTATCATTTCAGATATTATAGTCACTTCTCACAAATTGTATTTTTTTAAGTCCTGAAAGATACTAATGCTTGAAAAGCTTGAATTATTTTTCAGATTAATGGTGTTTTTATGTTCAGGTTTAGTGATACACTCTCATACTGAAACCATTTGTTTTATATTCATATAGTCACAATGGATCTTATATTTATCTTCTTATTTATCTGATCTTATACGTATTTTTTCTGGTGTTCTGTGGAAACCACTTGCTACCAGTGGAGGGCAGTGTTGGATATATGGACCACAACTGCATCTCTGCATTACAATTAGTGTAAAAAAAATGCTCACTAAAAAACGATTTGTAATACAAAGTGAATGAAAAATAAATGCAGGTCTTTATTTTTTCCTGTGTGATGGAGGGAGGTGTATGTGTGGGTGTTTTTAGTGGTCACAACACTTAAGACTAGAAGCCCTAACAACACTTTTAACCCAACCTCCCACCCACTCCCACTTTGTGTGTGTTTTTTTTCTTCTTTTTCTGCATAATCAATCTCGGTAAATGTATTTTTTTTTTTTTTTTTACACAAGAAAAGACCTTACTTCTACGAAGAGGGTGACTGAGTGTTTTCACTCCCAGATGTTGACAATAAAGTATGCTTGTTGTCTAAGAGAGGAAACATTTTTGTGGCTGCTCTCTCAGTTTTTATGGAAATTGCTTTGCAGACTTTGTGCATGTGGCCTGTGCTCCTACTGAAACAGTCTCTGTTTAATCCTTTTTGCAGGTCTGTGCAGTTTCACCTTCTCTTAATGGGAAAAAGTGGACAACATCCTTACTTCCCGTTTCATATTGTTTTTGCGGTTCAGTCGGCCGCTGTATGTTGAACTGTTCACCCAGTTTCTCTCCTGTCACTCTGTGCGATCACTTCCATTCTTACATTATACACGCTTGTCCAAAATGTTTATGCGCTGCCTTTGTGACCTGCAATAACTCGACACTTGACACATCCAGCTGTTGGTCACAGGAGTAGAACCAGGAAGGAGCTGTCGCCCCCACACAATTTAAAACAGCTTTTCATGGACCGTGTTGATGTGGAAAAATATTATGCTTCCACAGTTACCATAAATAAGCTGGACCTTTCTGCTTTGGTTGTAGGCGTGCTGAGCTGCACCGGATTTAAAACCTCAACAAAAGTAACTTGTGGTCTCCAGGGGTTTGAGTAATGCAGCTGCACCCACAAAAACAGCTGAGGGTGACCCATGAGAAGACACTCCCTGTGTACTTAAAATGAAATCGAGGCCTCCACCTCTGATTATTCTTTTTTTTATTGTGGATGTTAAACAAAGGAAATTACTTTCAAATGCAGAGTCTTAAAAATGTACGTACTTTGTTCTTTAAAATCAGGAAGTGACTTATTTTGAACTGAATGATGACTGTGAGGGTAGTTGACAGGAGGAGAGAGAGGGACACACACACACTAGACAGAGTCATTATCTCAGCCGGCTGCTGTGCTCAGAGAGCTGCCCTCGGAAAGCTGCCCTGGTTTTGTCAGTTGTGCCTTCCTCTGCACATTCCCCCTTGTTTCAGAGTGGCATTGATTGCCCCCATTTCAAATGTGGATTAACAGGGTGTTACAGTATTACTGAGTGTCACATCAGGTTGTGGGACAGTTCAATAGGGACTCGGTTTGGGATGCACTGGGGCCCTGTGCTTACATTTTATTTATTGGCAATATTCACAAGCTTATCTGCATTTTGTTAAAACAGCCCATAGGTACAAACTGGTAACTCAAGTTCAGTTAGACAGTAATTCTTTCTCAAAAATGAACTATGCAATAATTTTTTCTCTTTGAGCATCTGTTAACTTGGATTAGGCAGCAGTCAGGTTGTAGTTTTGCAGCTGCAGCCAAGCATTTTTCTTGCATAATGTCAGGTCTGTTTGCTGCTGCGTCAGCTTCTTTTTTCTGTATAGTTTTACCAGTTGGTAATCTTGTGTAGCCATTTTCCTTGGTTTCACTTAATGCAGACGATGCACCCCCCGAATAGGAAATGTAAATCTCAATTACGATCAAAATACAATATTGTTCAGTGTTTGTGTTCTCAGGTATGACCACTGCTCCTGACTGAACCTGGAGGCAGGAAGGTGGAAAAAGTGCTTCCCACCATGTTTGTTTAGTAATCCTCTGTTTGCTTTTCATCAACCACACGATGTTCATAATTGACAGCCAAGAGCATGATGAGTGTTATGTGCTTTTAGATTTAAAAAAGCCTGGAGAAATTAGAACTGTAATCAGATGATTTGCATGAAATTGTGAGATAATACTCAGTCGAGGAAAACATTTCCTGGCAAGATCACAGGCACTGTGTCGTTTTAATGTTAATGATGTTCTTGATACTTTTCTTAAGTCAATCTCTCTTATTTACATAAACCTCCTTCTATTTTTTTCTTGTTCCTGTATCTGTCGTTGCCTGACCCAGTTCTGTTGTGCATCTTTTCTATGAGTTGGACTGATGTCATAGTGTGCCAGTGCTGTATGCTTACTCTAGCAGCTATCATCTTTGCCTGGGGACTAGATCAACTATCCCACTCAGCCACTCAGACTTGCTGCATGGGGTGTTGGTGGATGAGTGGTAGAGCGAGTCGTCTCTCAACTGGAAGGTGCAGGGTTCTGTTCCGATGCCGATGTGTCCCTTGGTAAGACCCGTAACCCCCCCCCCGAGTTTCTCCTGATGGCTGTGCTGGCGTCGTGTGAATGGGTGTGAAAGATATGTGATAGAAAATGCACCGCACATAGATGAACTGTGAAAAGCAGTTTGAGTGGTCATCAAGACAAGAAAAGTGCCACATAAATACAGACCATTTATAATTAGAGCTTAACAGATGCTGCACTGTATTTTATTACATTGTTTATTAAAACCTGTCATTCTAGTGTTTGTTGATTTGAAGTTAAACTCCCTTTGTTGTGGTTGTGGTTTTTCCTATGGCTTCATTATGTTTGTATCTTTGCCGGCTTAAGTTCCACATGACAGATGGATCAATAATATTCATCACCAGCAGTGGTCAGTAGGGCTATTATTTGTTTGTAGCTGTGGTTGATGAGATTGGATTTTGCCCCTATATTGACTGTACAATCCACTGTAACACATTCTCTGTCAGAATGACACACATACTGTAAGGACACTTTCCATGATTTTACTGGTTTAATCAGAAGTAGGCCAAAGCAGAGGCCTGGCCCTCTGGCAGGTCTACTGAGCATGCTCAGTATTGCTTGAGGTGAGGTAGTGGATCATGATCTCGCTCTATACCACCACCAACACATTCCTCTCTCTCTCTCTGTGGGTCTGTCACAGGCCAAGCATAACAAGCTAGACAAAGAGGATGACCACAGTGGATTTAAATAAATTGAGCCAGTGCTTTATTGAAACGCCACAACTGTTTTCTAAGTCCTAGTGTTTTTGTTTATATTATTGGTTCTTATTCAATTTTGTTAGACCACTAAATGAAAGAAAATTGTAAGAAATGTCCACCAGAGTTTCCTATAGCCCCTTTGTCATTATCTTCTAGAAAAAAGTCCAAAAACAACAGTTTCCTTTTCGACTTCAGTTAAACAGCTCAAAAAGACAGGAATCAACAGCCATCTGTGGACATCACTTTTCTAAAACATGAGCCTGATGGAGTGTTCTTAGCCAGAGAGTCTTTGAGCCCAATGTGAAAGCTCTCAGTCAATAACAGCCTAAGTGGTACTACAGTAATTCCACAAGCCATTATGCCCAGTAGTATTAATATTGTCTAAAAATGCGACTGCATCTCATCTGAAATGGAGTGAGGCAGCAGTGAAACATGACCACTCTGTGCACTTATAGTTGCAATCAACAGGAAACTAAACTTGGTAACAGAAAGCTAGAAGAAACGTAGCACCTTACTCTGTTTCTCACGCTCTCGGCTAGTAAAGCTCTCATTCTGTTCCTCTCTGTTGTGTCGCTGCACCTGTTGGAGCAATTCGGTGGCCATGACAAGCTAATTCAAATGCAGTCCTTTACTATTTCGGTGCCTTAGTCTCATTTATTCCTATTCATTCAGACAATGAGCCTCAACTAAACGAGTGCCATAAAACGTCAGCCTTTTCATACTGGGGCATTTAAGATGGCGTATTAGTCCTTGAGAATTTAAGTTGAATAGACAGCTTTTTAAACCAGTTTTTTTTAGAAGAACTGTCGGTTGAGGTTGTTTGGAATGGAGTTAAGTGTTATTTTGTTTGAGTGTGTTCTAGGGATGCACATTTTAATGTTTCTAATGTCTGTAAACAGCCTGCCACTCACCATGAACCTGGTAGCTGCAGCTCTGCTGTTTGTAACAGAAGCACCTGTCCACCAACTACATACAGTACAGCCTGCATTCTATCCATGTTTGGAGGTGTATCACGTAACACACACTAACACTTTAAAGCAGAGGGCTCAAACTCGCGGCCCTAAGGCCACATGTGCCCCCCCCCACACTCGATTTTACACGGCCCGCCCCTTGACCCTTAATGCTCACACGGCACAGGTCAATGCCGCAGGTGCACCCTTGGTAAATTGCCGTGGGAATAATAATACACAACTCCTTATATGGACATCCTGGGGTGTGTGTTTTTTAGGTCATTTCTTCAGGCCAGGTCTTCGAAAACAGGAGTAGCGATAATTGTGCAGAAGTCACAAAATAGGCTGTTTTTATTTTATTGTTGTTCATAAAAATGAGCCAAGTCAATCTGATTTAAAAAAAAGGTTGTACTCTTTTTCTCCCAGGTGTGTTTTTATAGTTTTATAAAATGAAATTTTCATCAGATTGCTTATAGGTTGTGCTGAAGGAAAGGGTATAAGGCACTATATTGCACATTCTTATACCTCTGTATGTTTTAACAGTAATGGAAAAAGCAGCCTAAATGCTCTGTGTTCTAAGGGTTAATATCCAGTTATATCTTGAGTAAAATGCATTCGCTCCAACCCAACTGCCTTTGGTTTGCTAGCTAGCTGAGATGTCTATGTCTTGAAAACGTGTCTTTCCTCTCTGCGAAAACACACAGAAAAGCTCTGCCAAAAATACCTAAAGATGAGGAAATGAGGACCAGAAGAACACATGTTATGTTCATATTCTGTACAAACACTCATGAACATTGTTGTTCCATAGTTTTTGGTTCCTACTAAAACAAACTGTGTATGTGTGTGTGAGAGAGTGAGTGTGTGTGCTCAGGTCCTCGAGCGATCACACTCCCAGTGTCTCGGAGCAGAGGAGGTCACTGAATTTTACATCATTTGTAACCTCATTTTCAAACACTTGGCAATTGATCATGTGGCAACACATTTTCCTGTGCGGTGACTAAGTCAGAGATGTTTCTGTCACTTGACACGGACATAGTACCCTCCTTTGAGTAAGTAAATATTGTTTCCTGTGTGTTTCCATATGGATATGGGATATGTATGGATTGACTGATTCAGTGCCCAAATACTGGCAAATGCACTTGCACCCATCTGAGCTCCCTCAGGCATGTTGTTCACAACATGAGGGGTGCTCAAGTGGTGATATGTTGGTGTCTTGTTTTCTAGGGAAGCATAGAGTGATTGTGCAATTGTCCTAGAAAAATAACCAAGTCAAGATAGTGATACTCACCTACCTACATAAGTGGGTGCTTCACCTTTTGGGAGCTTTGCTGGAATCCTGGAAAAATGTTCTGCTTGATCACTTCTGCTCTGTGCACAAGCGAGCTATTCTCTCCTTACTGCCTCCTAATTGCTGCCTGTTTGGCATCAAGGTGCAAGAACACCTGACTTTTAAAGGGAATAAAAGATGGCACTGCAAGTAGTTGGAGCATGTTAAATCCACAACACACTCAGTAAATAATTAAAAGACTAACAGCTTTGAACCGTGCGCCTGGTACTGCAACCCTTCTCTTTCCTGCCATTAAAAAAGGAAAAAGTGGATTTAGACAGTACGTCATAAATGCACTTGCATGTACTTTACGTTTATGGATTGTAAAGAATGAGTCCTTGGTGTTGTTTGCACAACAGCAATTACAGCAGGTTAAGAGAAAGATTGTAGTATCATCCAGCGCTGGTGCCAGAGCTTACCATTTATATGACTTCATCAGATTCCAAGGGTATAACCTACTTGTCTCATTATGCTGCACAACTGAAGCTCTACGGATTGATGCTGTGTTTTTGCTATGTTACTGTGTTTGGTAAAAGAAATAAAAGTCAAGCCTGGTGAGTAAGCCGTTCTTTGATGTAATGGAAGGCTGGGCTGACTGAGGACTTCTGATAGAGTGCATTGCTATTAGTGTTTTGACTTGCAAACTTTGGAATTTGTGACTGACGGTGCTGCCAAGACTCACAACACAGCTTGAGCGGTGAAGCGTGTTTGTGCGACCTCTCTGTTCTCATGCTGACCTTCTGTGATGTCACTCACCACTGCCATTATGCCTGAAAGAGACACTGGGGTCACTGATCTACAGGCCTCATCTCCCCCACTTTTTTTTTTGCTTCGTCATTGTTGTGACTTCAGTTCCAGCACTGCAGATAGCCTATGCCTCCCTCCAATTCCAAGTCAAATCCTACTGCCTATTGATTTTAAATGTGTCATTAGCACAGTGATTTATGGCCAGCTCATGTAATTACAGTCAGTGGGGTGTTGTAATTCATTAGGGGATGTGGCTCTCCTTAACTTCCTGGCAGCCCGGGGGAGCTGGAGTTTGACGTTCTCTTTGACTGTTCCATTTTTACACTTTTTTAGCCCCTGTTTCTTCTGATCTTTTTCTACATAGTCTGTTCTCCAGTGTGCAAGTATTAACACATTTTCTTCATTACCTGCTCCCAGGAATGCAGTACATGTGTCACTATCGTATCCTTAAAAGTCTGGTTTTGAAGAACAAATACCAGAAGAGTCATCCAGGCTGACACTTTGTGTGATCACAGTTATGTTATAATAATAGCATAGTGCTTTCATCTTTGCAAATCAAAGCAGATGATAAAACCTGGTGCTGACATTTTTAAATTCCCATCACTCACTTCTGCATTAGCTCAAGAGATTTCTCTCTATTCTCGGGAAACCATATTGGATAACATCTGTCTTGGCTGGTTCCTTCCAAGGAGAGCATGCCCTGTCATAAATGACCTACAAGTCATTTCAATATAGTGGGCGTTGTCCACTGTGCAATTTCTCATCTTTACTCATCGCTTATTTAATTCATTAAAGGAATACTTCACCAATTTAGCTTAGTATTACTAGAATAGGGGTAGTGTTTTTGAAAAATTGTGCTTCCTCAGTTTCCTCTGAGTTGAGAAATATCTTCATTCTTTTCTTTGTTACGTGACACCTGTTAGCGTAACTGTTAGCAAAGATGGCGGACACTGTTTACATTCTGGGAATGGTTCTGCCAGTGGTTCTAAAAAGTGCTCAATTTGACACAGCTAATTACTAGAGCAGCAAAACCCCATACACTCACACAACAAGGCACCAATAGGATTGGCCTTCTTAACCCAGCCTCTCACGGGCTCATTGAAGACAAGCTGGTAATGGAACTGAGTATTCTCTCGCTATCACTCAGCTGGAAAATAGGCCCCTGTAGAGCCCCAGTAAGTGCTCTGATTCTGATTTCTGGGTATGTTTTTTTTCTTTTCTTTTCTTTTCTTTTTTTTTTAAACCATTCTTTAAAGGCAACTGTAGCCTCCAGCCAAAGTGCCTGCAGCTCTTTCCGAACTCCAGCAGGTAACAATCTGCACCTCAGTGATAAAGCAGGGAGTGTGGGAGTGTAGGTGGAAGAGGAAATAGTCTGAGACAAGAGCGAGTGGGCAGGTAGAAGAGGATCCTCTCAGTCAGTGGATACACATGTGAACAGCCAGCGATTCGCTCTCTGTTCCTGTCTCTTTGTGACTGTGTGGGCAGTTAATAAGTCTGAAAGCTTCTTCTGGGCATCTGTCAGTGGAGAATTGGATGAAGGCTCTCATGCAAACTGAAGCAGGAAAGACGCACTGTTGCTCAGCAATAATTGGCCCCATGTAGGAGAATTTTCTTTTGAAGTATTTTTACATTTAACTTTATCTACTGTATATCTATAGATGACACCTTATAAATTACTTTGTCTTATATGGCACTGCTCTTGACACCTGGTTATGAGGCACACAAGAAGAGTATTGATAGATTTTCTACATGTTCATGTACAGTGGGCTGTAATCCATTAATCAAGAAACTAGTCTACAGATAAGTCAATTATGAAAGTAATTCTTTTGTTACAAAGCCCTTGTACCTGCCTTCTCACACTGTGCATTGTTGCTTAACACAAATTTCAGATTTGACAGCCAGGAAGGAGAGGTGGAACCAAACCATTCTTCTCTGATAACATCAACAGATCTGAGCTTGCCCTCTGTTATCCTTACTCGTCTCAAAGCCTAATGGTGTGCAGTCATAAAATGGGGGAGTAGTTACGTTTGGTGTTGTGATGAAACAGAGTTTGTATGCCCTTGGTATGGTCATACACCCCCCCCCAACAGATTCTTTGAACAGTAGTCAGGTCTTCCACTCCCTCTGAATGCTTGATGCACTGGCGTAAGCACTACTTTATAGATTTTTCCACATCCGAGCCTGAGAACTTAGTGAGGTTCCCCTAATTTATGAAATGGGAATCACAACTCAGCCAACAGTTGCAATCTGAACAAATGCTCAACTGTAGAACTGATCATGAGTGATTTTGCAAGTGCTGCCCTGTGAGACACGTTTGTGAACGTCTTTGTGAACAGAAATGATGTAACATTATTTCTATGCTGCAACATTTATCTGAAAACGGGCTCCGTCAAGTGAACTGTCAGATCTGACTGTGGGAGCGTTTGTGTGTATACACTGGCAGCACAGGGGCGGGCTGGGGGAAAAAAAGCATTTACAGACACAGAGCTTAACAACCAGGTTTGCTTTTTGTGCCCTAGAGTTCACCTAAACCTTTTTTTGCTTTGTGTTTTCAGCCATACTTTTGACTTGTTTGTAGCTGTCTACTTTATTCGCCCAGTGTTACTGTGGCCTCCATCTGTCTTGACATAAAACAAAGCACTTCATGTGTGCAGCGTGGTAATGCTATGTGACACAAGATCCAAGCACTGCTGTGCTGAGAAATACAGACAGAGTCATGTGGAGTTGAGCGACTGAATGAGCAATGTCTGAACTCACATTTTGTTAGTATATTTAAAAGCAATGCAGCACTAACGTTTTAAAGCTATGGCATTTATGATCTTGAACCTAGTGTGAAGATGTGTCATCTTATGTGTTATTGAGTCAAAGTTAAGATTTGATATCACATTTTTTAATAGTGATATAAAGTAGCAATAATTGTGGAGACAAGTCACAAAATAGATTGTCTTCATTGTTTTTTTGTTCATAAAAATGAGCCAAGCAAACTTTGAACTGTTACGTTTTTCCAAATTTCACAAATTAAATCCGAATTTAACAGTTTTGAGTACATTTTGCTCAGGTGTGTTTATATAATTTTTATCGGATTGTCTAGGTTGTGCACTATATTGCACATTCTTATAGCCTCTGTATATACTGTACGTTTTGACATAGTAATGGAAAAAAGCAGCCTAAATGCTCTGTGTTCTAAGAGTTAAGGGAAACTGTGGTTACCATTTTTAAATAAATGTTTTTAGTCAAATAGAGATGTTCCCCTCGATAACTTAAATGTGTAAGGATGAAAACTGTCTGATGTCTTTAACTCCACTGACTGGAAACATTGCTTTGTAATCTTGAATTTAAAAAAAAACCACACATACACAGATGGCTGAACAGCTTGCTTTGACTTTCCCCTCTGACGCCTTTTTTGTGGGTATTGGAGCACAAGGTTCTTATTACATCTTTCATAGATCGGGCCAGTGAATATTATATCACATGTCCTCCAGATTGTCAAATGTATACCCCAAGAGAGCAGAGATGATAGTCTGCTTTCTCCCAGTAGTATAGTGTCCGTTCTGTACTCCAGGTGGTGATGTTATCCCCGGGCACCCAGCTCCAGGATGGGAGGCCCCTGGAGAGCCAAGGATAGCTGAAGGACTGAATATTTAAGTGCACCCCCTCCGTCTTCACAAGGAAACACAATGCATTATTTATGTAGTAGAGCTGGTCAAGGCACTTCATATGTTACTTATACTACTACTAATAATATAATTTGTCCTTCTGGTGTTTTCAATCCAATTATCATGTTTTTAGGTTTTGTTAAACTCAATGCCTTTGACTGCTACAATACAGATCTGTTTTAGTATTTCTAAAAGGAAGGAAGAGGAAGAGAAAAGCAGCCATTACCAGTGTATTGACTGTCTTTGGGTGTCTCCCTGCACCATTGACTGCACTCAGCAGGTTGAAGAGTGGAGGAGCTGTTTGGCTTCTTGCTCGGAGCCGAGGTCATTGTCCATGCTGTAATGTCCTCAATGGTCTGCAGGCTCCCTGCTGAACCTACTTCATATTCATTTCTCTTACTTCATCCTATTGAGACTAACAAGTCTCAGCTAGATAGGATAAGCCCAACAAGTGGGATAGACCATAAAGCAGACATAAGATACAGTATCAATAGCTTGAACTGAGGGCCAGAAATGTACTACAAAATGATCAGGATGATAAAAAAAATGCTTTCATGGTTGATCCTTTAGAAGAACTGTGCTGCCACGGTTTATTCCCAGCACACCCTTTTGTCAGGACTTGCTGAAGAATGAGCTGAGGGTGGTTCAGCTACCCACAGTCATGTTGAAGGCAATAAATGCCAGAGCTAACTTAGCTCACTGAGGAAATGAAGCCCAAATTCATTTATGAGCGAAATATTGACGTGCCCTGGATACAGTCCCAAAACAAACAGCAGAGGATGTTTGTTATGTTCACATTTGGAATATGAACTCACTCCAGTTTCTTCATGTGGTCGTGATACGCAGTAAATGTTTTCAGTTATTTTAGGGTCGTCCCCTAGTTTTCACTAATGTTTTGCATTTCTTTCATCTGCTGGAGTTTTCAGACGACATCCAGTAGGTTATCTGAAGCTCTTGAAAAAGTTTTCATAAGCTTTTTTTTCAGGACAGCTTACAGATATAGTGAGAACTGATATGATAAGTAACCTACTTGGCAAAATAGTTATAAAGTTTTAAAGTTACAAAAACATTTCTCTAAGGACGCACACTTTTTAGTGAACAAAAACAAGATTCTTTAAGGTACAATGTGGATTTATTGGCAGCAATTGGAAATACTACCCACAGATATGTTCATAGTACTGTATAATGACTTTAGATATTTATTTTTCTTAGCCTTTGAATTATTATTATTATTATTATAATAAGTATTTTTTTAATGCACTTTAGTTAAGGGTCTTGTTTTACAGAAGCCACCATGCTGCACTGACATATTTCTACACCAGCCAAAATGGAAAAACCACACAGAGCTTGCATTTAGTTGTTTTGCAAACTGGTTTCCTGGTATGCAAAGGCCATTGTAGTTGTGAGTGGAGGAGCCCTGTGTTTGATAAATAATTAGTGACCTTGAAATCATGACATTCTTCAGATTTAAGGAAACAAAACACAATACTCTAATTTTGAGTGTTGTAGCATGATGTGTGATCAAAATTGTATGTTGCCCCGTCTCTTATTGAGAAGCGGCAAGAATGCAATATAGTAAATAATCTTTGGCTAGTTTTCCATCACACTTTATATATTGATTACTTTTCAAACCGTAATTGCAATTTGTAACAATGCAATCATTGGAAAAGCTGCAATTGAACTGTTCTGTGGAAATGTAATAGAGTAAACAACTCATCTCAGATGTCATAAATTGTCATAAATCTTATCATAAGGCTATAACACTCCAAATCGTTAAGCCTTGCATCATTTTTTCCCCATTAAAATAGCAAAGCATTGCACATAAATGTCACTGCGTGTGTCAAAGACTTGTTAAAGTCAACTTTGCACAGAGCAGAGTAAATCGCTGAGTTGACAGTCCAGTGTTTTTAGTTCTTTTTTTCTCAGGACACTGTCTCCTCGCACGCTCCGGCTCCTCGTGTCTGTTTACATTCACTGTTTGCTTTGTTTGCTCGCTCTACTGTGCACTTGTGCCGGGGAGGGAACAGTGAAGGCGCCACTGGCCACCTTGCCTTCCTTACATCCGGACCGTGACATCATCGCCTCTCGGGTTTCACGGTGTCTCTTCTACTCCAGGCGCACGCGGCACAGCAGCAGTCAGCGCGAGCTCAAACAGCAGCAGCAGCAGCAGCCACAGCAGCCGGAGCTGAACGGAGCGCGCTGTGTCGCAAAGTATCAACAAACTCTCGCGTCGATACAGCCGAAGCTTTCCTTTGGATAAAACCCTCACTTGTTTCACCGCGCGCTTTTCCATCTTTCATTTGTGTGAAACTGACTCCTGGACGTTTGTGGAAGCTGCTCATCGTAAGTAGAAAAGCTGCAGTGCTGTGTGGGACGTGTCGAGGCACACAACACATCTAGCGCGGTTTTTTTCACGCGATGCTTCACTGCTTTGTTTTTTGAATTGTGCCGCAGATGATGTTTGGTGCTAAGACAGAGTTATGTGGTTTCAGCCTCTGTGTTCCACTTATCAGTTTTAAGCAGCTCCCGCCTGGGTCCCTGTCCTGCGTTTTGTCCCTCACATGGCTTTTGTGCTGGACACCATATCACACCAGGCAGGGCTGTTTTATTCTAGCTGTTCATGTGAAGGAGTCTCGCAGATCCACACACACACACACACACACACACACACACACACACGCACACGCTGTTAGTTTAAGTTGAGCCTCAGGGCCTCAGGTTCTTCTGCTGTACAAAACAGTGACTGCAAATCCCTGGAGGGAAGACACTGTTTACTGTCTGTCATAGTTTCAGTCTTGTGCTGTCTGCTTTTAAATTGTGCTGTTTTGTACAGTAGCCTGGAATTGATGCAGCCTTTAGGAAAAAAAAAAGGGGGCTTGACCTGCCAATTTTAACTCACGCAATATTTGAAACAGCTGTACTGTTTCCTTTTTCTGAAGTCTTCACTATAGAAGTCTGCACGGAAGAGTCACAGTTTCCCTTCGACTGCATTACACTTTGTCACATGATCGTTTCTGTGCACGCAGTTGCCATTAATGATCTTTAACACCGATAATATTTGAATCACAGTCGAGTAGACCATGATTACACTGTTTCTCTCCAGTGACCCAAACTGTGCCCTTACTGGCTCAGGCCACATCACATCTGCGAGACCTTTTTAAGCAGCATGTATTCCCTTTTCTTTGCTCTTTTCTCATGTGGTCAATGCCAGACTTTCTGCGGATACTCATCATCCATAAGCATGTTCTTTTCCTTGTGACATTTGCTGTCTTTTTCGCTGTTTTGACTGAATTGTTTCTCTCCGTGGACGTGGACTGATTGACAGTTGAGTAGATACAGTGCAGGTTTTTGTTACGTATAACTTTACGTATAAGCCTTTGTCACACATAGTGATGTGCAGAGTACAGTTCCCAATTTAAAGATCACATTAACACCCACGGGGAGAGAATGAATGGCTATGCTATACCAGTTCATGTACACATTCTCAATGAGCTTTTTTCACTAACCATTATCTTCAGTGTTTAGTGTTTGTAAACCTGAAAACACTGATGTATCAGTAACATTTCCTACAGGCAGAATTTAATTGTGGCGTTGAGCCTGAAGGTGGGGCGGTCTGTTACCCAATGCTTGAGTCAAACATCTTTGCACCCACATGCTGATGTCAGCTAAAGGAGGTCACTGTAACCAGTCTTTATAAGTTTGCAAATAACCACACATATTTTCGGACAGTCGATAGTTTCAAGTGGGCAAAATGTTCTTGAAATCTGTGAGCATGACATTAATATTTAAATATATGTCATTAAAAACACATGTCATTAAAAAAAAAGAATAGAGATAAAGAAATGCTGAGTGTTATTGACTGAAGTTCCAGTCGTAGCACTCAGTGGGCTGAAGGCATCATCAGTGGGAGAGGAGGGCGAGGCTTGATTTCAGGCTTGGAGTTGTGAAGGGGAAAAACAATTGCAACACCGTCCTGGACGTATTCAACCAAGTTATCTACCATTCCTATCAAATGTTTTTGTTTTTACTGAGCTCTGGATGAAGTAGTTGTAAAGAGTGTCCATACAATAGGAGCTTTCTTAACATAATTGTCAATATTTGAGTGCTAGCCATTTTATTTAGCATGAAGGGAACATTTTGAGAACAAAAAAGCTACAGATGGAACTTGAATTAGCTTGTATAGCATTTAAATTAAATATGTCTTAGTCACCATGTCATAGTGAGTTCTACAAAGGGGAATAAGACACCTGAAAGCAAGTGTCACTTCCCACTTCTTTAATCAACAAAGAGTTGGATGTAATGTTTTTAATGATGTGATTGCTTGCACCACCCTGGCGTGTCATCCATCTGTTTCTTAAAGTAGTTGACCTTGATCCAGTGAGTCTTAAACTTTTTTATCCTGGAATTGATCTGCATAGCTTTTAAGTAGGGATGTGACTTCAAGGATGCGAAGACATAAATATCAAACTGCATCTTCGATTCAGCACTTTCAACAGACTTTTCTGAACCTCACATACTACTGTGAAAGTTTTATTGAATGTCTGCCTGCTGATGTCTTTAATGGAGCCTGAAATTGAACAGCGAATGGTTAACTTTGGATTTCTTTTCATAAATAAATATTTGGGGAATCTTATGTCTGATGAGAAACATTTATAACATGTCAGTCTCTGGGCAGTTGGCCACAGTCAATCTCGGTATTGTATGACTTTTTGCTGTGCAGTCCCCCCCCACCCCCCATTTCTACATAAATATTAAATGAAATGAAAGTGTAGATTAGTTTTTTTTTTTTTTTTTAAGAAGGCAGCTTGTTTCTATGGCTCTGAAATCTTCTTGACTAGCCTGTTCAGCTGTGTCACCTTGACACACTTTGAGTCACAGCTGCTTGGAGGGAGCTACTAATTGAATTGTTTGTTAAAAAATCGAATTTGTCGCACAAATGAGCAGCTGTTTTCATGTGGTCAAGTAAAAAAAAAAAAGGGTCTAGGGACAAAGTCAAAGCTTAACAGCCATGTTGCTGAAGCTATTGCTCTCTGCAATGTTATGCTGTGGTACAGGTTTTCCACAACAAGACGGTGAACCCCTATAGCCAAGGATATTACATTGGTCCAGGCATATATGCAGTTTTGTGACAGCACATTGCTCAGTGAATTGCAATGCGTTTCATGCTGCCTTTCTGTGACAGCAAAGCCCTAGTTTTTGTCTTTTCTGCTGCTGCCCCCCACATGCCCCCTGACAAACTGCCTATTCTGCTTATTCAGCTCGGCTTTTGTGGGGAGGTCTATTCATGTCTGTGTGGAATTGAGGAGTTCCTCTGCAGCCCATCTCTCCTCTCTGCTATTTAAGCACACTCACCTGACAACATGAAAACGCTAATCTGTTCTTCCTGGCCTTGTCTAATGTTGTGTCCAAGTTCCCCTTCCGTTGATTAAGATGAGGTTTACGAGTATTAACAAAGTAACGAGTCATCACTGAAAGGCTTGGTTTAGTGATTTGTAATTGTATTTTTTTCAAAGCAACCACCTGTAGACTGCTGTAGTGTCTGATTGTTGGTATAATGGTATGATTTCCCTAGCAAAAAAAAGAGATTTGGAATCCTAGATTTGTCTGTCCAGCGTTGTTCACTGTACCAGTGAGTAACTGAAAAGGCTTTCAGTTAAAAAAACAATTTTGTAGGTGGGTCAGCGAGGACAGGGAGGTATGGGTTTGTTTTTAGCTTTTTTTTTTTAGCTTGAAGTTTTCCAAAGCCAAAAACAAAAGTAAAAAGTAAGAGCTTGAATTTTGTACCAGTTTAATTGGATCCTGTGATGTAACAGTTGCTTTAGTTTAATGGGAATTGCTTTTTAATATTGCAGCAACAAACAATTTGTAGAGTTAAGGAACGGGTTCCCAAAAAGGACTTATTTATGGCTATACAGTATTTTAGTGGCATAAAGTGTCATACATTCATCAACATCATCATTTCAACTACATTCACCAACAGGTAATTCTCTTTCAATTGCAAATGGATTAGAAATCAAAGTCACAGAACTTATTTGATAATTAGCTACAGTATTTGTTCCAGTTCATCAAAACACCACATGAGGAAATATGGGAAGTTCCCTGCAGGGTTAGCTTCACACTGAAAGATTAGTCAAAACACATATGACCACAAACTGTTTTTATTTTCATTCTGTGTTCTATACAGAGTAATGACTAATGATGCCCCTTAGTGATTGAAACACCCAACTGTTTTGCTATTAAAAATGATTTTTTTTGTTACCAGAGTTCAGGGGCAGAGAATGTTGAGTTCAGCCCTCAACAGCCTAAGAACTTTGTTTTTAGAGAACTTCAGAAACATCAGAGGTCATTTCTTAGGGAAAAATGACTAACAGTTGATTTTGGGCGCAGAGGTGATATGA
The DNA here is from genome assembly GCF_958295425.1 of Solea solea. NCBI lineage: Eukaryota > Metazoa > Chordata > Actinopteri > Pleuronectiformes > Soleidae > Solea > Solea solea. Next base: position 11,937,147 of record NC_081145.1, on the reverse strand, counting down.
TTGAGGTGGAATGCTAAACCAAATGTTTGCTTCCACCTCGCCTCTTAAAAATGTATGAAAGAAAGATGTGGATTCCAGCTTTGCTTTGATTTTCAAGTGAAATAAATACACAAAGGAGCCGCAGTGTTAAAATGCAGTGATATGTTTTAAAAGTAAAGGACTTTCCCCTCTTGTAAATGTAGAGCTCCTTTTTGGATCCTTAACTATATTAGAAGGGGACTAAAGGATCAAAGACCCACCCAGAACCATAAAAGCTAAGCCTGTAGAGTGGTGACCCCCTGGACCTTAAGCTCTTATTACTGCAGCTCACTGCTAATTATTGTGGACAGCCCTAGTCCAGAGCCCAGAAAACTTCAGCTCTCCTCACTGCAGGCTGGTCCACTCCTGGAGCCACTCCTAGTTCCCCACCTTCATCCAAGGTCAAGTGGCAAGGAATCTCCTGCTGCCCTTCATCCAATCCCACCCCATAAACCAATATCTCCCTCTGGAAAACAAGTAGGAAACACTTTGTCGGAATGAAGAGCTGTGTTTTTGCACTCTGCTAAAGCTCTTGACTTATGTGACCATAGACCACATACTTCAGAGCATGTGTGACCAATACCCCCAATAGTATAATTAAGCTAAAATATTGTTGCGTCCCAGCAAGACCGAGGGCCTTTCTGTGTGGAGTTTGCATGTTCTTGCTGTGTGTGCATGGGTTCTCTCTGGGGAACATTGGGAATTAGGTTAATTGGATACTCTGCCTCTATATGTTTGCCCTGTGATGGACTGGCGACCTGTCCAGGGTGTACCCTATGTCAGCTTGTGACACCCATGTGGAGGATAAAGTGGTAGACAATGCATGGATAGAGGCTGGCACAAGTATTTCTGAAAACCAATCCGCAAAAGATGAGGCAATCAAACCAGATTTTCTCAGTTCTTTCACATTAACTTACTGAACTGCAATTCTGTGAAGTTTGATGACCAGAGATGATGCGCTACTATTTTAGGCTGTCCACAAAGGAGCTTTTTCTACTAAACAGGAAAATAAGTGTGTTCCTGAAACTCATCCTGCCTATTCTGGTCCACACAGAACCACACCCACCACGTTACTCTATTGCCACATGTTTTCCACTGAGATCTAAGAACTCGCTCTCCTCCCATATCACATGGATCATGTTGGGAATGTTTAGGACCTTCTCAAATAGCTTCCGTCCATATAGGTGAAGGAACCCTTTGATGTCACTAAACCTTGTGAAAACCACTGACCTTGGACATGTGTGACTGACCACATGTGCAAGATGCAACTTGAAGAACCTCGTTCCATATTTTAATCGATCACTGATATTGCTACATAATAGGATTCGGTGGTTTAATTCAAGTTCAGAAACATGATCAACTTCACCTAGAGAACAGTTAGCACTTCACCTTAGAACAGTAAGAGAACAACATGGAGATCATATCGGAGCCTCTTTAGTGTAGTGTTACCTTGTTAGATTTATGGTCTGCCTAATTGGTCTTTACTGGCATACATTGGCTTTTTTTACTTCTCCATTTTTAATTGGACAAGCAGTGTACAGCTAAGCTTGTGTGTTGAGACACAGTAGGTGCAATGGAACTTCACCACATGAAACCACCACATGAGAACAATGAACTTGGAGGAACTGAAAATGTCACAGAGCCTCAGTCTTTTATAGGCTGTAACAACCTACTCATGTCACAAAAACCTGTTTGAGTCAATTAAAATATAAGTGTATATTGAAAACAAATACTAAAATGGCATTTACAAATAATAAAAAGCATTATTTAATAGGCTGCATGGCTTTCAGACATGAAGATACGTCACTTCATCACGCCAGTATGCACCGTGCAAGGATGTGGATGTGGAGATATGGCAGTCAGTGCTTTATAAACTTGTCTGCAGTTACTAAATCTGAGATAATGTACCTCCCAGGGTGGAGACACCAGAGGGATTTTCTATAAATAAATCATTACTTTTTAAACATATGGTATAACATATCAAATGGTTCTATTTCCGCTAATGAAACAGTGTGCGTTGCCAGCTAATAGTTGGGGAAAATGTATTAGAACTTCACTTTCTTTTAGCCATGGTTGAAGTGCCACATGCACGTTAAAAGCATGATGATTTCTTGTTTATTTTTTGTCAGAACGGGTTCTTTTGGAACAGATTTTTGACTCTAATCCACAGAAGATTGTGTTTTCAGCCCACTATGGTGTACATAAATATGTATTCAGACATTCTATCTTTCTCTAAATCTGTAGACGACCTACGTGCAGAGTGGTATAGGCATGTGTGATGGGTTCCAAAGAAAAATGGTGCCGTTGGTCTGCCCCAAGACCGCAGAGTGCTCTTCTGCCAACAGTGCCTCCAGTAATTATAGACCAGAGCTGTGGAGGCAGTTGCTCTCCAGGCTCAGCCGAAACTAAACCCCCTATTTCATTCTTGGTATTTGCTCTTTTCCGTACATCTGAACCCCATGTTTAAAACTGTTATTTTTGGGCTGTAGCTTGACTCTCTTCTGTTTATAGTGCAGTTCGACAGAGTTGGAATATAGAATAACTATCCTGCGTGTAAAGGCAGTTGTAGTTTCTGAAGACTGCTGTTGACACTGCAGCTTTTCCCCTTCCTGTCAATATACTTTATTAATGTGTTAACATTAACCTAATCTTCACAGCTAATAAACTTTCTATTACTGTAACTCACTTACTGTGTAATAAAATAACCATTGATTTTCCATCTTTAACTCGTAGTGCAAGAATGGAAGTTGCCGACCTGGATCTTCATACTTTAATTATTTCATCAGTTTCTGCACTGTTCCAGTAAAACAAATCTGGATTTAGGATTTATTTATAACAGTAAAGCAGCACAGACTGTGCCTTTACACCACACAGCACTGCCCAGGCTCCACTTAGTATTGACTACAGTCGTTCACCTTTCCACAGATTGAGTGGTTTGTGTCCTTGGGTTGTTATTATGTTGGGATGTAAAGATGGGTGGGTAGCATCATTATACACCTACACTATACAGCATGTACTGTATGTGTCATCTTTCTGCTTTTGTTCCAGGCACTTAATGCCACATGTCTGTTAATCATGTACTGTTCTTCTGTTACACTGAAGAAATCTATAGATGGATGCATCGACGACTTTTCGAAAGGGTTTGGTCAAGACATTGAACCTTTTTGACCAATGATTTGGTTCATACTTTTGTGGACACGGCTGACATGAATGTGCTTGGTGGATCTGCAATCTAAGGGATATTTACCTTGAGCAATCATGATTGGACCAAAACAGGCATGCGACAAATACAGCCAGTTCAAATGTTTACTTTTACAGTTTGGACCAGTTTTTAAATGATTTCCCCCCTCTATACAACTTGAAATAGTGTATCTGTTCCATCTCTTACCCAGTCAAGACAAAGTTGACCTATGGCTGAAAAGCATATGACGATATAACTTTTTCATATTGATCGATATCGATAATTATTGATCATGTCCTTGGCTTTGTGATATGCCACTGCCTCATACAGCACTGTTGTGGAGTAGCTCAACAGGGCCGTCCACGTATCTCCACATGTAGTCCATATAGTGTAATCCAAAAGCCGTTTTATGTGCTTTCAGCACTCACTCTCTCGTCTCTTCTCCCTCGACCCTCACACACTGTTGTTGTGAGTGAGACAGTGTTGCAAGCATGGTTGCTACTTGGTTACAACGGAAGGACTGAGTTTGTTCATGCAACCAAACCTGCTTAGTCTATTTTTATAGCTCTTTTTCTGTTTGTTTGTTTTTTAACGAAGTTGAGTGACTTTTTCAAACGTTTTTTTCTATCATGATATATATTCTTATCATATTATCGCCCAGCCCTAAGTTGACTCCCCTTTTAACGTTTCAATCAGTTATTACTGTTCTTCTTTTTTTTTTTTCTTTTTTTTTTTTACTGATGTGTGTACAATTTGTTATTGATGTTGATACTTGTTTTTCTCCCTCTCAATCTTCTCTGACAGTCACAATGAGCGGAAGGTGACCTGCAAGCATCCTGTCTCTGGATTACCATCACAAGACAACTGTATCTTTGTCGTCAACGAACAGTAAGTCTCTTGTTTATACTTTCAAAATGCCACTGGGCAACATTTCTGAACACTGCAGTTTGCTGTTGAAGCTCCTGATGTGTAATATTTTGCAATTTTCCACCTTGCTACCCTTCATTTAAAAACAAAGGGCTTTTTCCCTATTGAGTACTTGCCGTTACCTCCCTTCAAAACAATAGATGTATCATCTTGCATTTTCACATTATTCAAGAGGTTTGCATAATTGGACTGCTGTTTTCTACAAGGACTCTGGTAGTGTTATTAATCGTGATGCCAGAAGCTGACAATAAACAAGCCATTGTATGATGTAGACATCAAGGAGTAGGAATGCCATGGTTCCCATTTTTCTCATTGTGACCTGGTCAAAGGGTCACAGCCTTTTCATTTGTCCATGTCCACACAGATATGCCCAACAAGGTTGTGTCCATGTGATCATCAGCTCTGCTGTCAGTATGAGTCATCACACATCTGCACACATGACAGGGTTGTCAGTCATCCAGTCATCTTGAACTTTCACTTCAGAGAGAACAACTCTGAATCTGTCTGACTAAATTTGGTCAGTTTTTTTTGTCTTAGGAATCACCAGTATTCCCATTTTTAGATGTGTCCATCTTTGACTATTGAACCTTGCAGACTCTTACAGGATGCCCAACACAGAAGAAAAAGAGGGTAGATGCATACTATATTATACTGAAGCAAATATGCTTCGTGTGTCAACTAGAAAACATACTAAATAGACACGCAGTACTGCCCACACTGTGACATTTGTCTCATCTTTCTCTTCCTCCCAAGTCATCTGAGCTTAATATTGTGCAACGCTCAGATTCACAGTTCCCTCCGAAACTCCAGTCAAAGCAGATTCACCACAATATTATATTGTGGGACTGAAGTCATGTCATCACAACTGGTGTCAATTACTTTATTGAGCAATGACTGCTAAAATGTGTTTTTGCCTCAACATATGACATTTCACTCCCATGTGGTAAACTGTGGCCAAAGTGCAATAAGTGATGGACGATGATTTCCCCAGTCGCTCATCACATGCAGCTGCTTCAGCTTTCTTCAATATGAGGCTTAGAAATAAAAAGATGTATAAGTTTTACTTAAAGGAATCGCTTTTTGTCTCAACAGAATCTCATGACCTGCATTCTGTTATAAGCAGAGATTGAAAACAGTTTGTTGTACCAGAACTGTCATACTGCACTCTCTTGACACATTCCTCTGCTTGCTGCGTTGCTCTCACGTCTCTGCTGTTTTTCACCCCGAGAGCAGCAACATGCCAGTGAAGATGATTTCTAACTTAGCAATTGATTTTTTTTTTTTTTATTATTATTGTTGTGAGAGAATAAAAAAAAGGAATCTATATCAGATGTACTGGAGGCCAACTCTGTAAAGGCAACAGCAAAGAAAATAAACTTCAAAAGTTGATTACAGTGCATGTCATCCAACAGTTGATGGTCTTTTAGAAAAAGTAATAAGGATGTAAATCTGAACGTTGGATGAGTAATAAAGGGCAAACGCTTATTTATGTTGCCAGAGGGATTAAGAAGCCAGGCTAGAAATCACCCCCTAATCTGCTCTGCACTTTAAGTCAGGTCCAAAGCACAACAGTTAGCTTCAGTTGCCATTGTAATTTCAAGCACCAAGCATGTAATGTAGAATAATCTTTATAGAGCAAGACATGTGAGTAGATGGTACATTTATAACGTGGATTCAAAAGAGGAATTGAGAATAACCTCCAGGACTTGTTTTGAATTAGCAGATATGAGAAAGTCAATAGTCATTTCTACCCTTATGCTGGTGTTGTGTATCTGGGTTAAAACACTGAAGGTCTGCCTTGATGTATGAGAGCTACTTAGGCATTATTGATGGATTTCATAAGTGGGAGAGGATGGGGCAGTCTCCTAGGCAGAAGAAAGACTGTTATTGTGGTTGGACTGCATAGTCTTAGTCATAGACGCAGCCTTGTGTTTGAAAGGTGAAACTTAGTAAGTAGCAGTTAGCCACCAGGGAGCAATTCTGCCAGTTAATGTTTTCCTGAGGACTTAATGGTCTCAATTGTTTCAGGTCTTTTTTTCAATGGAACATGTCAATTTTGTAGATAATGCTCCCATACATTATACACTATATTCTACAGTTTAACTTATTTAATGTGTGTCTAAACCTGCACTGTTTGGCTGTCTTTATTGACTCATAGCTTCCCTGTCCAGAACACCGTTATGCATGGAATGAAGAGCAAAGAGTTTGATTTTAAGGCTTTTGAAGACAGAAAAGGAGCCCCTTTTCAAGACGTGGCTAACAGAACTTACCTTACATGGAGAAAATCGATATGATATGATGAACAATATTCGGAAGTTCTACCAGACTTGGCAGACCTTTTTAGACCATCTTGCCAAGCTTAATGGGGACCCTGGGCAGTAATGAGATCCATAGTGGACCACCCACCTTTTGCATGAGAATGAGAATCTGTGTTTAAATTTAGAACACCAGTATATCTCCGTGTCTTCAGTTGTACGCCCTATATTGCCTTGCGTTAGTTTCTTTTGTTATTTTTATTTAATTAGTTATTTATATAAAGTTTAACATATTTAAGTGTAATAACTTTCGTTTGTCATATTGTCCAAGTGTTTGGATTTTAAACCTAACCTTAATAGGGCTGCAACAATAAATTGTTTATTAATTAATTACTAAATTAGTCATCAACTAGTTTGGTTGTAAATATGGTTTGTGGCCAAAAAAAATACAAAATGAAATCCACATCATTTCAAGATTTGAGAAAAGGGCATTTTTCATAATTTTCTGTATTTCCATGGACCAAACAACTAATTCATCGATTAACTGATTAGGTTAGTTGCAGCGCTAAACCTTAAATCTCATCAGAACAGGTGAGTCAGTGATGCATGGGTCTTTGTTGCCCTTATCACATGGTTTTTCGAGGCTCAATGTATCAGTTTAGTTTTGTGGCATCTACAGTTGAATGAAAACATGGCTGGAGCACACAGAAGTAACTCCACTGTAAGCTATCACTTGAACAATGTCCTCTCCCACAATGCTTTAACATTGTTTGTGTGTAAAATAGAAGTTATATTCAAGTTTTATGACATAGAGTCGCACACACGCTTTGCCTCTCAGCTATGCTGTGAGATGCATGTTGCGGCACGAGTTGTGGCTAAGCCCTGTTTACGACACGTGACCTTCCTCTGCTCCGTGAATGTCAGCCGTCGTCCGTGTACGTGTCTGAACATATTTTTAGTGTCGCACATGATCATCTGCAGGCTGATGGTCTATATATTTAGAACTTACATCTAAACAAATTTTACCATGGGCAACGTGGCAGCTTTTAGCAGATACTATACTGTGATGTGCAAGTGTGTGTTCTCGATTTATTTATTTATTTATTTATTTATTTATCTATTATCTAAAACATTTGAAAAGCATTGTTTCTGTAAATAACTTTTGTTGTTGCACTCGTACAACAGGCCGTGGGTGGTTTGAATATGTTTTGCCCGATTGTTATGCATTTGCATTTCAAAGTCTTTTAAGGTGAACTATACTATACAGTACTATCTGAACCATCATCTAACCCAGAGGTCTTAAACCCGTGGTGTGTCCCTGAGCTATGTCCTTTTTGAGGGGGCACCAAACATCAGTAACTGTACTTTTATCTAAGCCTATGTGACGACTGTCACTGTACAAACACACTGTCATCTGTGTTTGTTTACTTTTGTCGCGCATGGTCTATTCTTTATTAAGAATATAATCAGGTCCGGTTCATGAGCAAACAAAGGTGTTTCAAAGCCCTTATTTCTTTAGAAATGCTGTTTGGTCATTTTAAAGTGCCCCCTCAGCTACTCAGTGTAGAGTTTGCTTAGAACAGCAAACCCACTGTGGATCACTACATTCACACCGACCCACAAAATCCATGTGGGGCCACACAGTGATGTGATGTTTGCATGCATGGTGCAGTTTTCCTGTATGTGCAGTAGTGTGAGCTTTGACTTGTCGCCAAAGTAATCAGTACTGTTAATCAAGATCAGTTGTTGGCCATGTTAAAATGCACGCTGCTCTGCTATTACTGTTTTTACATTACATTACAATCACATCTGTTGTGCCCCATTCTGTACAAAAACATTATAGCAGACACTCACAACAGCATGTTGTGCTGTGACGTAATCCCTGTTGTATTTCATACTTACATTTAAGCAAAAGACATAATTCTCATGTCAAAACATAATAAGAAACAGTTGCATGTGTGCGTTTGATTTATAGCAGTTTAGAAATAAATAGTGGAGATACTTCCTCTAAATGGAAGTTATTTACAATGTACTGTAAATCAGTTTTTTATTAGCACACAGTATAGTTCTCCAATACATTTTAGATTAAACTGAAGTGAGCCCATCTCATCCAGACAGTTGGATTGCACCAAGTGAATCAAATCTGATGGGAATGCTTTTTAATTTCAAGATTTACTCTCCGTGCGCTCACTTGTTTTATTAGGAGTATTAGGAGTTTTGTCCCCCTAACATTATCATTCTGTTTTGTTACAGTCAGTTTTTTTCCCCAGCATCATTCTCCAGTTGTTCTCTTGTGACAAGAGGGCGGCTCATTTGATGTACTTTATTTTCACGACATGCAGATTTATAATCAATACCAAACTAATTATCAACAAAGCTCCAGCGCACACAAACATGCCACAGCTCCGAGCCTAATCTGCTGGCTAAATAGAGCATCAAATACAACATTATTTCTGTGAGACCAAAGTAAATCCATTTTGGCCGCTCCTCCCCCAACCGTTTGGACACATCATCGATCACGGGTCATTTAGGATTATGTTTGTCCGTCACCGGAAGTCCCACAAATCTATAGAGTTCATTTTCTGAATTAAGCTCATTAGATAACGCAGACAAAGCTTAGTGGCTTCTCATCTTTCTGCACAATGAGCTATTTTTGAAGTGGGGAGCTGAAAATTGTGTGTAATTCAACATGAGAGAGCATTAGTCACACACTCGTCCACCCTGATGGTGACCCTCAGATATAAAGTCAGTCACATTCCAATACACAGAACACTTAGCCATTTAAAGACAAGTCAGTGAAATCCAATAAAAGAAATAATAAAGGTCTCCTTTTAATGTAAATCAATAATGAGGCTTTACTGTTAATGGAAACTGAACCTCAAGCTGCAACATCTTCTAAATACAGATAAAACAAAAGCACACTCCGGTTTGTTTGAAATGAAACCTCATGGTTTCATTTCATCCTTTTTCTCAACAGTCTGTAGGTTGTATAAGATCTGTTGCTGTGCTGCATGGAAGTGATCATCCACTGTCTGTTGCCAACTGAGCTGATGTTCTCTCTGTGATCTCTCTGTGATCACCTTCAGCATCAAAGCATGTTTTTTCTTCTTATGTTATTAGTTGTGTCCATGTGTCTGAGACACGGAAAGCGACTGAAGGCTGAACCAGAAATACCCAGAAAGTCGCGCACAGCTGGATTAGCTTAAACAGCATTGTGTTGGCGACAAGGACATTTATTTATAATTCAAAATTTATATTCAAAGGTTTTGCACTATAGCTTTAAATGGCTCATTCATGCCACCTTGTCAGAAGTCCATGACTGTTGGAATACTAAATTAGCAGCAGAGAGGGAGGGTTTAGTGCGGAGCTCACAGTTTCTTATCCAGTGACCTGGAACCACAATTTCTTAGAGATTGCACTTTTTTAAACCGCTGCAGTCGACTCTAGTTTCCCAGTCTTCCCTCAAGACCACAATATTGTTCCCTTCCTGAGATGTAGGACATCTCCTCAGGGCGAAAGCAACTTATTTCACAAGGTGTTTTATCCAGTTCCAAATCTATTGAGCATAATATGCTCCAAAATTAAAAAAAAAAAGAAAAGAAAATGTTTATAGACTCCTTGCCCGATTCAGTGCTTCAGCTCTTCCGGTCCAGTATGTTGTGCAGAGTTTGCAGTCCATTTAAAGTTGTTAGAGAGATGAATCTGCAGTGACATAGTGGGAGTAATTGGTTTGATTCATCGGCCCAATTTGAGGTCTCATTATAACAGTTTGAACGTCAGAGGAATTATCGGGGAACAGACTATAAAAGCAGCTTCTCCTGTTCTTCGTCTTCTATTGAGGTCGTTCAACATAAATACGACGTCTATTTCTCAGAATGATGACTGCCCTGCGTGATCTTTGAATACTTTTTTCTTTTTCTTTTTAAAGATCTGCCTCCAAAGTGCCAGCGAATGAGAAGAAGGATCCAGCACTAAACATCATGAACGAGGCCACTAACTCCACAGGCGACTCCGACTACGCCGCAAACCCCAGCAGCCCAGCGGGAAGAGTGAGTGACACACACGATTATCATGAGATCATCACACATGTCCGTCAGGAATGAAACATATACTCACCTGAATGTGTATATATGTATGTATATGTGTATATATGTATATATATATATATATATATATATATATATATATATATATATATATATATATATATATATATATATATATATATATATATATATATATATATAAAATGTTGACAAATGTATATAAATTGTTGTTTTTCTTTCCAGCCCTCAAGGCCTTCCAAAAAGATTCATAATTTTGGGAAGAGATCCAACTCAATCAGGAGGAATCCCGGCGCTCCAGTGGTGAAGAAAAACTGGCTTTACAAACAGGTGAGCAACACGATATGAATTTAAAGAAAACATTTTGTCCAGTAAATCATATGAATCATTCTCGTGACACGTAGATGGATTCCTGTGAAATCTGGTCCAGACTTTCTTTTCCATCTAAGGATAAATTCTACTGTCTTTAGTGCTTCCCCCTCACTGTATTTCATTCAAGCAGCTTTCTGTAATGCAACATTAAGATAAAATCAGCCAGCAGTGGCCTATCAGAGATATATTGTACTGGTGTACGGTTCAGGTTGTCTGATATGTGTTCATGAGTTGGACAGAGGAAGTCAAACAGAATGAAACATGTCATCACAAAACCACAGTTATCTGTTTTTAATCTCTATCTTAATATAGGTGTTAGAATCCAGTTTTAGCCAGGCTTTAGTTATTATAAGCTGACATTTGGCCAACTTCAGAATCTCCTAAAAAAAGAAAATAAAAGGGAACCAATCACTAAGCCCGTTAATGCGATGACGTCAGAGAGGCAACGTCCAACAGCTTTAATGATGCGTCCATCCAACATGGCAGCCCCCCAAAAGCAGCTGTCTTTGGATTTGGCTGTTGCTTCCAGTTTAAGTTACTTGCAAAAGCCAAAAGTCATTAAGACGCCATTACTAGAAAGCCATTGCTCCTACAACACGCACGTCTGTTGACACGTTTTCTGTTGTTGGATCGTTGGTCCGACCGGTTGTAAGTCTATCCACTTGTGTACAGAGGCGTTTTCTTCTACGTCTGTTGGTCACACCTCTTGAAATTAGAGGTGACACTTTCACACCTTTTTCCAGATCATGCATTTACTGGAAATTACAATGGCCAAACAAAATAGAAGTTGTTATATTACAGCAGTAACAGTTGACTTAATGATTGTTTATTGTTCCACTCAATGCATTTATAAGCAAGAAATGTTATTAATGGTCTAATAATTGCAACCTGTATTTTTTTTTCCTTTATACACAGAGAACACTTGTTCTCCCCCTTTTCTGTAACGCCTTAAGAGGAAGGCAAGGCAAGGGAAGCTTTTTGATGTCTTACAGGATCGGATTTCTTTGTCCAGTTTTTTCGCTCAGCCAGTCAAGCAGCATGGGCATTGTTTGAATACCAATCCTTCATCACAGCTCTGTGGTTAGGAGTGGATGCTTGAAGCATCTCTTGGTCAGACAGGACTCTATGCTTCCCTAAGTGGGAGACTCAATCAGCTTTGATTGCATTTAGCTTTGTGAGCACATGATGGCCTCCTTTGGTAGAGCTGCCAGCTGCTATTTCTTTGGGGACCTCAATCAGGGGTGCTATAGATCAAGCTAAAGACTCACAAATCTGCTACCCTCAATGAAAGCTGGATTTACACTTTTATTTGCCATTCTTATTGGAAACTGGGAGCTGGAGTCCTTGGCTGGAGAAAAAGGAGGAGAACAGAATATCATTGTGATTGATGTGCTCGGTGAAAGCCTTGGTTTTTTTCTTCTTCCCATCTGAACAGAGGAATATTAAACATCAACGTTTATATATTAACACACGGTAAACTGGGCGGTTAAGACTGAAATTGTACAGAGAGAATGTGGAGAAATTTTAAATGTCATGACCAAACTAAACAGCATCTGGTAATGTGATTCTTTCTTTTTTCTTCTTTTTCTACTAATGTGTTAAACATGCTGATTCACAGAACTGAATTTCCATCTAAAGTAAACTGCAGACCACATGCCATTTGACCATAATGACAGAGTTGGGGTCCCTCCCTCTGCTTTTGTCTCGGGTTAGAATCCACAAATAAGGTCGCGGCTCAAGTTTTCCATTAAAGCAAAAGGGGGGAGTTAATACCCTTTTCCTCACCCTTCATCCTTTTCAAGCAGCAGCCTGGAAAAACCCCCTTGATCATGGCATAATGATACTGAAGAACAACTTAAGCACATTCTGTTGCTGGCCACTGAACAGAATGCTGTGATTTGAAAATCAAATGCAACTACCAGGTTGAAAATGCAGTTGAAGACTCTCTCTATTGTGTTCAATTCATAGCAGAAATCAAATACTTCCCCCGACATAAACAAAGTAGACTTATTCCATCATATGAATATGTGGAATTCCAAACTACCCAAAGATAGATTAGATAGATAGATTTTCATAGATTATTTGAAAAAAGTGGAAGCATAACCTACTGTATGTATTTCTATTCTATTCACATGGACAGAAGTTGAATTTCCTTTTTTCTGTGTCATTTTATTGGCGTCTCACTAATGTAGTGGTGGAGTGACTGTATCATATCCCTCTGGTCTCTCTGCAGGACAGTACAGGGATGAAGCTGTGGAAAAAGAGGTGGTTCGTGTTGTCCGACATGTGTCTCTTCTACTACAGAGGTGAGTCCTCCTGTCCTCCTGTCCTCCTGTCCTCTCAGGTAACGACATATCTCATTTTTATGTGAGTGCTTTGAACAATTAATAGTCTTTCATTACTAGTTCACTTAGCTGCGGTGACCTTTCCAGTCCCATAAGCTGTGTTCTTGGCAAACCGAGTCCCTGTAGTAAGCAGCCCGTCAGGGCCAACTGAAAAGGCACTCTAATTGAAACGGTTCTCCTGTCATCTGACTTAATATATATCAGAGATCATTTTTCCTCAAGCAAAGCCAGGGCTTTAAATGGGGCTTAGAAAGGGACATCATTTTCTTTCTTCTTTTTTAAGAGAAAGCGTAGCAGGAAATTGAATTTCACATTATGAGTTGATGCTCTATTAATACACTGTTTGCATACTTACATAATTCTTGGATCCAGATACTGTACATCAAATGGAATGTATTATGCTAATATTTACAAAGCCTCCTCTAATTCCACATCATAGGGAGCCCTGTCATACTGTATTACTACTGTGGTATTTAGACAGTTGATTAATTTAGTAACGCCAACTAATATTTTCTACTGAATGGGGCAACAGTGGCATGTTCTTAGGGCTACAACTAATGATTATTTTCATAATCTCTTAATCTGTCGATCGGTCTGTTTTTTCAAACCTGGAAGTGATGATGTTCTCAAATGTCTTGTTTTGTTCCGCAAACCAAAAAAGATTCAGTTGTAATGATTTCCTTGTTCTATGGAGCAAAGAAATCAGAAAATATTCACATTGAAGATGCGGAAAAATCAGAAAACTTGTTTTAATTCTGTTGTTTGGGTAGTTTTCCTGTTTCCCATATTGTGACCTCCTCCCACAAACAAAAGACATGAAGCAGATTGAAGACTTTATTTGTTTTTTCACTCACTGTGATGGACTAGCGAACTGTCCAGATTGAACCTGCCGCCCAATAAATGTGAGCTGGGATTAGCTCCAGCTCCCCCATAACTCTCAAAGGATAAGTGGTAAAGCTAATGGTTGGAACCAATGCTTTTCTGACCAAATAATTAAATGTTGTACTTTGACCAAAGTGCAAGCTTGATGTTTTATTTATATTTCACTACCACTGTCTCTTCTGTGGAATCCCGATCCAGTTTTAAAGCAGTTTTCAAAAATCCTCTTCTTTGCTACATTTGCAAGTGTTCGATGTGATCTTTTTCATAAGCTGCTGTTGACTTGGGGTTTTCAGCCTCTCTCGTGCAGTACTAATGATTGTACCAAATATTGACACAGCTGTGTCCGGAGAACGACTGAGAACTTGCTTATTGAGAAAAGAAGAACACTGTGAATCCCTCGGGGTGCGCGGTGTGCCGCTGCTGCAGTTACTGACAATATCTCGGCGGCAACAGTTCACATATCACAGTGCTCTTCTGCTCACTTGACGCCGATACAGTCATCATTTCTGCTGATCAGGATGACATCCAGTCTGTGTTATTTCTGGTGTCTGCAGTCCTGTCTCTTTCTTTCCGCCCACTGACTGACAAAAGCCACAGACGGCAGCAGGCCCCGGCTTTATGCAGACAAACATGTAGGGAAATTGTATCCATCAGCAGGGAGTGGGCAGAGAGGTGATGATCCGCGCTGCCACCCTAACTCAACACAACAGCCTTCTGTTGCAAGGATCAGGGTACTGTATTTTAATACTGCGCATGCAGGATCTCCCACAACATTGACTTGTGTGCAGTTTGTTCTGCAAAACCGGCTGTGTTTGTGTGCATTTTATAGATGGAGGCACAGTGCCAAGATGAATAAATAAATACAGGACCACTAGACTCAGGTAAAGCTGATGCTGGGGAATAGAGGTGTCTTTCAGTCGTTAAAACTTCAGCAAAGGATGCGATATATGAGATATACTGCAGCTCCTATACCTGTGAACTACCAGAGGGCAGAGATGTTGACATGTTTTCAATCTTGTGACTCCTGGGATCCACAGCTGGAGCATGGAGATGAATGAAAGGACCAAATGCTGTGTTTTTTTACGCCTTTTTTACGTGAAAAAAGAAGACAGAACCCTGTGCAAAAAGATCAGCTGTTCTACACACACACACACACACACACACACACACACACACACACACACACACACACACACATACAATTAAAGGGAAAAAAATTCCCCAGTGACAAAACAAACATAAAGTTCCACAATGTTATTTTTTTATCACACATTAATACACACTTTTGGATGTCGTTGTTGTAAAGGCGAGTCAGTGCATGTCATGAGCGGCCCCTACTGTGACGGTTGTACTTGTGCGCCTCAAAAAGAGGCATCGTAACACGACGTCGGCTCTGACACCTCACCAGTTTGTCTACCATGGCCACAATGACACGTATGTTGAGCAAACTCACTTCCTCGAGGACAAATGAGGTGGACAGGATGCGTGTCTATCAACATCCCTGCAGCGGTCGACCCGAGTACAGATTTTAATTTCCAGAAATATAACTCAGCGTTAATGAGGTCTCACTTGTTCCCTGTCAAAAGCTCATGGCTTTTCCATCACACCCACAGTCAACACTCGTACAAATGCACACACACTGTGCCGCAGCAGTAATTGCTCCCTGTATTTTGTCCTGTTGTCTAAAAGCAGTGCAGGTTGCCTTTTTCAAATTGGTAGGTTAAGCAATTCTGGGTGCAAAACTCTGTGCTCTGTCCGCTGTAATCCCCCCAGTGGAGAGTGCTCCATTGTCAATGTTTTTCCCTGTCTGCTAACTTAATGAGGATGTGCTGTCCAGGACATTGAATCAATGCTCACTTTTCTGCTGACTGGACTCTGTTCCTTCTGCTAATCCGACCAACACAACCCCCCCGTGTATTGGACTTAGTTCTCTCTTAATGTTTACAATTTATTGTTCATCACGAGATGTGTTGACATATGATCATATCAAATAACCCCCAGTGCTTTGTGTTGACATGATTTTTTTGTTGTTTTTGCTGCAGATGAAAAAGAGGAGGGGATACTTGGCAGCATCCTCCTACCAAGCTTTCATGTATCCATGCTGTCGGTGGACGATCACATTAACAGAAAATATGCCTTCAAGGTCAGTGCATGTTCTCTGTCCTCTCAAACTGGGTTAGTTTCCACTTGTTATGGTTAAGTCGATGTAGAGCTTTGAAAGAAAGAGCTCTAACTAAGAAATCTGTTTCACTGTGGTGGTCATACTTTAAACCACAGTGTTTTCTTAAGCATATAAATAAGTGTTTAATTTCCTTGAAATGCGTTTCCTTTTTTCATTTGGGACTCTTTTTCTGTCAACAGTAAAATGATCCAAAGCAAAAAAGGTTTTTGAAACATTAATTGCTCACTGCTAGATTCACAAAGAGTCACAAAGAAATAAGTTTTTTTTTAAACAAGATTTAGTAATATAACACACACAAACATGTTGAGTCAGGTCTTCTTTTTGATAGCAGAGATAATCAAATATTTTTTGTTGATGTTCTGAGCAGGGGAATAGTTTATATTGTCTGTCTTTTATCAGTAAATGAAAGGATTAGTGGAGAAAGTGAGAGCGGCTTTTCCTGAAGCAAAGAAAACACTTGCCTCGGTCACAGCTACTGCCTGTGGTGTAGTACAATACTCTTGTTTGACTCGGAAACCCAAAGTTATTGGGCAACAGGCATATTTTACGGGATCTCAGTGGCGTGTACAATATTTGACTGTGGGTCCCTCACAAACCCGAAGAGACAACAGCGTTATCCTGCCAAGGCGGCCAAACACAGACGCCCAGGAGTCTGCTCAAGGTCTCTCAAACCACACAGCCCTCTCTTTTTCCAACTTTGACTCAGGCTGAAGGAGAGAGTTGAGGCTTCCAGTGATTTACATAGGAGCAGGGCTTTTCGACTGCATACTATTTCATTCTCCCCGCCTCTTCTGTTAGTGACCAAATGGCCCATGTCAGTAAAAAGTTATTTCTCAAGATGATTCCGATGCGAATGGAGCAATGAAAGTGCTTCTTTTGTTTTCATTGGTAAACAGGATATTGAGGTTGTTCACCAAACATTCTGTTTTTCTCTTTCTATGTCGGGCTATAACAATAAATTGCTTTGTTCGCTGCGAGGGAAGAGCAACAGCGGAAAACAATGTGTCTCCCATTCAATGGACTGCATGGTAAGTCCTACATTACTGTGGTAGATTAACTGCTCTAATCCAGTGGTATGCATGATACTCAGGTGACTCGTTTGATTTATGTGGATGTACAGATGTCTGCAACCATGAGCGTTTCACAGCTTTTTCCACCTTTTATTTGCCAATAAATATGACACAAATTTAAGTTATGTTTTCACAAAGTGTCTCTACAGCGTTGCGTATTTCTCATTTACACGTCCTCTCTCTTCCAGGTTACCGTCTGTGTTTGTCACTGTTCCCTGATCCTGACAGGCAACACATCCCAACATGCGGACATACTATTTTTGCACTGACACGGCCATGGAAATGGAGTCATGGATGAAGGTGATGACCGACGCGGCACTCGTGCATTCAGACCCAGTCAAAAGGTTTGTAAGCGAGATTGTTAGCCTTTAAAAGCTGGGCTTTAGGTTATCTGAAAAAAGGCATTTAAGGGGAGCTCTTTTCATGATGACCTTGAATGTTCGGTTTTCTTTTTGTAGGGTTTGCACTATAAATGTTTTTAAATCCCTCTGTCAACACCATTTTCATCTGGGGTTGCTGAAGAAAGCTGTGACTGTCTTTCGTATTGTGTAAAAATTACATATTAAGTTTATTATGGAGGCATACATGTGCGCGAAGGCATAGTCGCTCAGAAGATGTCGTGCAGAACTGCACTAGCTAATCAGGATCACAGGGGTCTTTCCTTCCTTCTTTTAAAGTGTGTTTAATGTCTGTCATTTGGCAGCCCACTGGTCCAATGCTCCTCCCTTTTCATGGACGAGTGGAGGCATAATGGTAAAGTGCTCTGTAATTAACAGAGCTCGAGTCCCTGAAATCCACTGAATAGCACTGTGGAATGTGACTGTGCAGAAACCACCTATTGTAACGGCATGATAAAGCCCAGCAAATGACATTTTAATGTAAAGAATCTGATGTCTTTTTATTATCAGATCTATACAGTCGATTTTAAGCTGGTGAGTGGTGTGCAAAATGAAAGAGTGCCAGTCTTCAGAAAAACCTCCTCCTTCTCTCAGGGCCTTTTCCTTAGGTCTTTCTATAATCTCTTCTTTAAACATGCATGCGTGAAATGCATGCAGACTTTTATAGACCCTAATACACATGTGCACTACTGGGCTAGTGGAGCCACAAAGGGCTGGAAAAGACATTATGTGACTTGTGCTGCTATTTAAAATGATACAAGTGGAAACTGTGAAGGAATGCCTTCCCGAATGCCCTCTTACTGCTAACCCAGTGAGCTGTGCTGCTGGGGGGAATTTGCAGAACTTTGAAGTTGTGACCTTGTGTCCACCCGATGCCAAGTGGTAGTGGTGTCTGTTACCTCTTGAGACCTCCCTAATGACCACAGAGTTGGATAGGTCTTGTAGAGAGGAGGCAAGGAGGGAGCTGTAAATGGATTACAGGGCCCTGAGATGTGCCTCAAAAGAAGAAGCGTTTTATTAGGGGTATCTAATTTCCTTTTACACGCTTGGTCTCCCTTGGCAGCTGGAGGAGGCACTGTGTTATCTTATTATCACATTTTTAAAAGCATTACATTAGCTCAAGATTATGTTTTAGTTTCAACTTTTCCCGACGATCTGTGGCACATGACACAGTTATCACGTTCCCATCACTGCCTGAGTGATCTTGTGTGTCTTGATTGATTTTTGGACACCACGAGATCTACGAGAGATTTTTCCTTTCTCATCATACTAAGGTGTCCTCCTTTTTTTTCTTTTTTTTTTACCAGATTGAACCAACTAAAAGTGGAGCAGTGTGGACCACAAGAAATCAACCACGTGACGAACCACAGGCCACCACTCACACAGCCCGAAATCCAGAACAATGAACGCAACCGCGAGGTCAACCTCGAGTGCACCGCGGCCATCGCAGCCGCCACCGTGGAAGAGGAGAGGAAGCAGAGAGATGCTGAGCGGTACGGGTTCCAAACGGACGGGGCAGAGTGTGAACGTCCACTCACCAAGATAAACAGTATCAAACTGCAGCCAGCACAGGCAGCAGCTGTTCAGGCCAACATCGCTGCACCACAGAGTCCAGCTAATGTGGACGGGTCCCACCGTAGCCCCCAGGTCAATGGATCCGGTGAACAGCATCCAAGTGACGGAGCCAGTGTCCCTCTGCGGCGAAGTCCCACCCACGAGCCAGACCGCACACTGAGTAGGACCAGCTCTATGCAGCAACTGGAGCAGTGGGTTCGCTCACAAAAAGGACGCAACCAGGACGATGACACCAGGAGGTTGGTTTCATTTCCAGACTATTTTGTAGCATGAGAAAAATTGTTCAAAAAAAAAATTCAATGACTTCTTTGTGAGATCTCAAGATACATGTATGTGTGCCACGAAAGAGAAAATATATTGGCACAAACTGTTTTTAGGTCATGACACAGGAGGCCAATTTTGTCCCACTTCAACAAGAAGTGGAGCCTGACTAAACTTAGTCCAGTGTGGAGCTGCTGATTCAAACAGGACGTTTTGCACACTCTCATTTTCCAAAGCATTGTCTCATTTCTTTTTAAAGATTTGTCGTTTGAAGCCAGATGAATCACACAGGCCTCCTTCCATTATTTGAACACACAAGGCAGGGTTCTAGCCAGGATTTTATTTTAGCATAATGCAGGGCTCTTTGATGCCTTGGGGAAAAAAAAAAACAGGCAAACATTACTCTTTACACTTCAAACTTACACTTTAATAAGCAGCTGTTATCATAAATTTAGTAATATAATTGAAGTGATTACCTGACCGTGCTCTTTCATTCGAAAACCTGTACACACATTCACAGGATTCATGCGAGTTCCTGCGCCTACGTGGAATGGGTAATGCAGCGGAAACCTATTTGCAGACTTTCCCCAGCAGCAAGAAATGCTATTTTCTGATTGGCTCATAGGTTGCTTATTCAAGACAGCTGTATGAATGAACTACGCAGAGCAATCTGCCTTTGCATCATCGATCCATCGATTACTCACTGCTCAGTGTGAGAAATGTCGTGCATGGTGTGAAATATGATGCGATACTAGTCGATACTACATGATTAGATCACAGTAGCCACGAACACGACACGTTACAGCAAGGAGATCGGCACGGTATTGACACTGACGCGCAAAATTAGTCCGTTATGCCGCAAATGATGGCATAACGGGCTGTTACGCTAAAATGCGCGAGCTAGAACCCTGCAAGTATTACACTATTAGCTGTACCAGTAAATAGATTGGAGATAAACAATAGCCAAGCAGAGCCTCTGACCCTGTTATTAAACCCTCTCTACATGTCTGTCCATCAGTCTGTCTCCATCTGGTTGCCCAGCTTGTGCTTAGGTTTGGCACAGTCTCTTTTTCACCCTCTAATCAAGTTGATTTTAAGAAAGGTTTATACAGACCTACTTTGAGCAATACATGAAGAGGACTTGATCTTCCCTGTTCTCTCTCCCTCTCTTGGTTCAACTGTCCGTGTTGTTTATTTTCCATGTTGGCACAAGCTTCTTTTTTTTTTTTTTTTTTTTAAAGCACTTTTTGGTTTTACAGACCAGTGAGTGATGTAGGCAGGATCTGTCAGGGAGTCTTAATAGGAAGCTCTGACTGCCAGCTGCACTGACTTTGAACCCACGGTGGAAGCTTTGTTGTCACTGGAAAGGTCTAATTTGTCCTCGGGCTTTTTTGATTCTCTCTGTCTAGTAAAGACATGAAAGAAAAGTATTCACTCATAGCACGCGGTGACCTACTGGTGTTGCATACTGTGGTCAAGTTTATGCTCTGTGCTATTCAGACACATCCACAGCAGAGGATGTGAATACAGCTTTGATCCAATTTGAAGACCAGACTGGTGATGTTTATGTAATTGACAATAAACTACTTATCTTCTCTGAACCTCTCAAGACTACCCTATAATATAGTCACATTTTGGGAAAATACAGAAAGACACTGAATAATTATTAAAGTTTTATAACAGACTATCTGTTTTGAGGGCTTTAGCATATTTTTGCCCAACTATGTGAGAAATAATTGTCTGCTAGTGACTGACTTTTACCGAACTCCAGCTAATATTTTTTTTCTTTCTCCCCAGTATCACATCATACCAGACACTGCCTAGAAACATGCCAAGCCATCGGGTACCCTACATGCCTAATTATGGAGATGGCTACCGCAGTATGCCCAGGAACAGCATGGCACAGCGGGACAGCATCTGTAGTATGTCGCCATCATTGTACGACCAGATCTTGGGTCCCTTGCCATCGGACAACCGCCGCCCCATGCGCGATGACACCATGTGGCAGTTGTACGAGTGGCGGCAGAGGCAGGCGTACACCAGGCCGCCAGGGCTGTACAGCAACATGGCTAGTCCCAAAACCATGATCAACCTGTCGGAGCATGCCGCACCGAGCCACTCCATCCCCCCTTCACCCTCCCATGGCTCCTTATCCATGCACGGTGGCTACTCTCCAATGAGGTCTTACAACACGAACAGTGGTCACTCTGAGGTCTCCTCCCCCATGTACAGAAGAGACCTGAGCATTGACAGACGGCAACGGCCTCCACTCAGCAAGGTCAGTTCAGGCAGATGGCAAAGAGGTGATTCAGCCATGTAAAATGGTATATTTGCAATAAGTTATTTGGTTGGCTGACTCTTGAAGAAAGTTGAATATCTCTCAACTTCTGATGCATGTAATGTGAGCAAAGTGAAACATCGGACCCTTGGTGCAGTTTGGCAACATTGACGCAGCTCCCTTTTAAAGTGAGTGAGAAGCATTTCACTTGATGCCTCCACCTCATACATGTGAGTCAGCTGCAAGGGTCATGATTTGCTCAGAATTTGCCCGTATAACAACAACCTACATGTTGTATACTTAAATACTCGGGATGCATCCATATCGGCTTTAAAATGTATTGTTGGAGATCGGCAAACGCACCAAGATCTACTTATTTTGTGACTACATCACAAAAAAATCCAATATCATGCTTCCCTACTATATATATTATGTTCACTTAATCACTACAAACCAAACTATTGGATAATTAAAAGCTTCTAATGCATTTCTTAGTGTTTGAGTCAAGCCTTTGGCTAAAAGTAATTAATCAGAGCAGCAGATAGTGTTACTCACAGTTTTCACAGTTTGATTCACTGTGTCCTGCAGTATGTGTACCCACCTGATAGGAGGTCCATGCCTGTAGGGATCCCAGTCCAGACCATCACTGCCCAGTCTCTCCAAGGCAAAACAGTAAGTTCCGTGTCTAACACTGCTTTCTGTCTGCCCTGGTTCAGTTGCTGTGCAGTGAAGATATGCGTATGAATATCTGTAATATACCACCCAGTAATTTCATTCCTCGCGTTCTACACATAGACACAAGCGTAGGGCTATTTTTGTAACACCACCTGCCTCTCTCTGTCTTTCATTTGCCTCCACAAATGCATCACGACCAGAACTTTACACACAGATGTAGGCAAAGCTCAGATTTACATTGTTCCAAGTGGTAGGATTTGGGGTGTGTTCACATGGTACTTTGTCCTCACAGTTCTGATAAAGATTTTGCTATAAACGCTTTACTCTCCTGTCTTAGACGGACCTGTTGGTTTTGCATGACGTGGCTGACAGTGATAGCATTGTGGATCATCTCAAGATCCTGAGCTGCATGAAAACTCAGTACCTGGACATAACAACTTTTCACCTATTCCCTTAGGAGCCTGATACTTCTAAATCTCCTGTCCTGGTGTGTTCTCTCCTTTTTTCTCCCACTCCCTCCGGGATGTGTCTTTGTTTCATTGTGGCTGTTTTTCCCCGCCTCCCTTGAAGCCCGAGGAACTGACTCTGCTTCTGATAAAGCTGCGGCGGCAGCAAGCAGAGCTAAACAGTATCCGGGAGCACACTGTAGCACAGCTTATGCAACTAAACATGGATGGCGACAACCCAAAGGTCAGGCCCCCAGAGATTCCTCTGCAGGCGTGTGTGTTAGTGTGCAGTGTGTATGCCATCTTCACCCTCACACATGATCCATCTTGATCCAGAGGATCTTTTTTTGGTCTTCACACTTGGCTGATGTATAGGGAAAGGAACTAATAATAATAATAATAATAATAAAAATGATGATGATGATAATAATTATAATAATAATAATAATAATAATAAACTTGTATTCTTGCAAGAAACAAAAATGTTATTATTTTAAAACTAAATTCTGCCTTTTTGTAGTGTGAGGAGATTATCACGTTTGTGCCATGTCAGCATGAGCAAAGCTGTCAAATTGATTCATTTATTTCTCCATGAGGAGTCCAGAGAGATGTTACCCAGAAATGAAGCTTAAAGCCACTGCGCAGCTTAAAGAGTGATCAGCTAAAGAGGTCGAGGCCACTGGCAAATGTTAATATCAATTCAGGATTCACAGTGTTAGTCTTTTCTAAGAGGACTGATTACAGATTTGACCGTAGCTCATGTAGGTCAACCAGGCTTGAAGTGGTGAATTGGTTGAATTTGAGTGATAAGGGTTAGTGATGACTTTGCTTTTAAGTCTTTACTTTCTGTTCCATAGTTAATTTGAGGTATTTATTTACCAGAACAGCTACTTACTTTGGTTTATGCAGAAACAGTAAGATAGTACTGGAATACTTATTATTTATGTGATCTTTCAACCTCAGCTTCCTGATTTCAAGGTGTTTTTTTTCACCAGACCCATTTAAAAGAATATACATGGTCATATAGTTTGAAAGGGACTTGGTCCATCATTGTTCTCATTCTGTTACTTTGTTCGGTACACCTGGAGCCTGAACTCATTTTTTCACCTTGATCGGTCCTACTGTCCTTCCTTCCTTCCCTGGCTATATTTGGGTATACAGTGCATGATATGTGTGTGTGTGTAAGTGAATGAAGGAGTGTGTGTGTGTGCGTGAGTGAGTGCGTACACTACTCACTCTCTTGTTGCCTTCTCTTTTCTCTCCGTCGCTGCTGATGCTAGAATGACTTACTCTCTCATCACCTCCAAAGGAACCTCATGTTTTTGGACAATCAGGTGGGGTAATGCATGAAAGCATGGCCCTGTCTCCTCGTGTCATGGACTTAACTCATTTAATGCTTTGCTATTGTGATAGTAATGAATGCAATGTGCTGATTCATGTAGCCACTGATTAATATGTAATTTGCCAGCACTGAAATTTTGCCCTAGAGTGTCCTCCTTATTCCGTTTGAAGGGTCTCT
This sequence comes from Solea solea, assembly GCF_958295425.1. Taxonomy (NCBI): domain Eukaryota; kingdom Metazoa; phylum Chordata; class Actinopteri; order Pleuronectiformes; family Soleidae; genus Solea; species Solea solea. The sequence goes on along the minus strand of NC_081145.1, from coordinate 11,912,699 downwards.
TATTGCTTCTTACTGCTGTATCCATCCCTGTTAACTGTGGATGCTTCCTATTATGTTTGAGTCTGCTTGCTGAAAGAGCACAAGGAGATGTAACAACATTGTGGGTGTTGTCTCTGAATTGAAGCACTGCTGTGAACTGACACTTGCTGTATCGCTCCTCTCCACACTGGACTAGATGAAGGAAAATGACCCTTTAATCGTCATGACTCACTCTTTGATTGAGAACTCTGCCCCGCGGCCTCAACTTTACCAGCAAGTAAGGCCAGCCAAAGGCTTTGCTCCGCCTCATCGTCACCAGTCACTGTTGTTCTTTTGGTCTGTTTTGCAATGCGATGTCCAAGTCTCTGTGGCATCTCGAGAATGGTCCTCCTGTATCGTTTGTATTGCCAGCTCGTCCTCATCCATTGCTTTTGACTGTCCCCTCCCCCCCATTATGATGAGAAGTCATGCCGAGTATAGGCATGACTTGTAAATGAGTAGTTTGATGTATATGCTTCACTGTGCAGTCGAATCCCCTCCTCACTCTCAGGTTTGTGTGTGGGTGCTATTAACCTTTATTAACCTTTATTCTACATGTTTCTATCTGTTTAGAAAATATTTAGCCAGCAGTGAGACTATGAATCAAAGGTTCAAGCTGTGGTCTCACTCTGATCACGTAGGTAGACTGTGGTCTTCACTCGTAATCATCTTGTTTTGTCTAGAGCCAGTGAAGGTCAGTGTGTGATTCTTCACCACCCTCTGTGGAATGTGTTTTCTCTCACCAGCCCTCTGGACCTGGCAGGAGAATTATAATTATGCTGCATTGTCACACTTGTAACTTTTAGCACATAGGCTTGCTGCTCTTTTCTAAGCGCGATACTATTTTTTGCAGTTCAGTGGGAGCCCAATGCTATATTTAACTTCTTTTCCAGTCAGTCCAACCCTGTTGTTAGTGCACGTTAATGGTTGAAGTGTGTACACACTTAAGCACCGACCATTAAGTAGACTTACCTCCCTAATATAGCCAGGAGGCAACGAAGAAGACACATTTTTTTCTAGGAAAACGTTCTCCCTTTCTCCGCCTTCATTTTGAGGGAATGAAGGGGGAGGAAGGGAGAAAGTTTACAGAGGGAAAAAAACCATGCGTGTCTTGACCTCCTTTGTCCACTCTGCCGATGGAACGGATTTAGAGAGCTAGCTTGTGTCTGACGATGGCTGTGATATCATTTTGCCACTTTTGTGACTGCCTGATGAGGCGTAAAAGTGCTGCTGAAGACTGTTTCCCTCCACCTTCACCTCGTTGTTCATTCATTGTCAGACATTCCAGCTTGGCAATAGCTGCATTTCCAAGTGCATTCCCACCTGTTCAGCTGCCAGAAGTCTCCACCCTCGACCTCCACCTCCTCCTCCTCCTCCTCCTCCTCCTCCTCCTCCTGTCACTTGTAGTTTTCCCCACACAACACCACAGTAAAGCTCTCTGGTCTGTGGAAGTCTCTGCATGTTTTCTGTGTGGAATGCCATGTGCTTCTTTGGTCCCACCTACTTTAACTGTAACCGTGTGGTTGAATTGAGGCAAAAAAAACAGTATTAAATGACACATGTGAACATAACGTGTTGGACAGACAGAGGAGTCTGAAAGTATTTTGCCAGTAAGGTATTTTTTGTTGTTTGGACTCTGTTGGTCAACAGTGAATGTAATATTAGGGTAATAATTCTAAACATGCTGTACAAACAAAACAACATTTTGTTTCATTCTTTTTATCGTGGAGAACATATTTGATCTGAGCTTGGATATGATCACATACTAAAAGCAAAAAAAGGCTAAAACAAGAGAAACAAGAAAATGCCTCTCGTTCAGTTCAGGTTCCAGTTCATATCTGGCAGTCAAAGGGAGATGCTGATAGCTGTCATTTTTCAAATTCAGAGTGAGAACTCACACAAAAGGATTATTTCTGTACTGCTGATCAATACATTACTTGCAAACATGGGATCCAATGCAGTTAGAAATCATTTGATCTGGTTTTAGGTGTAATCTTTGTTGTCTTTTTTCAAGAGAGACAAAGGAGGCTTTTTTTGCTGTAAGCTATGTGACAACATATCGAAAGTGTTTCTGCAGTTCCTTTTTCATCTTTAAAAAATATTGCACTTCGACTCACTGCAACACATTCTCAATGAAGCACAGCTGTGTGAAGGGAAGAGCTGCAGAGCATGTGCTGGATTAAACACATTTGGTGCATAGAGCCTTATGTGCTGACTCTAGACTTCAGTAAACAATATTGTTTAACATTCCTTCCCCGTGCATTTCCCAAAAAAAGCCCCCTCATTTTTGCTGATGGAGACAAACGACTGTGGGTGATCTAACACGAGGCTCCAGAATCGGTAGAGAGACGGGGAGACTGTTTAGACTGGCCACTCTTCCATTGTTGGTTTGCAAACTGAGACAGTCTGAAATCCGAGTCTCTAATTGCAGCCTAATGCTGTGGCTCAGTGAGAGGGCCGTGTCATGAAGCTGCATTTGATCTCCAGCTTCTGTGCGTCTGCATATTTGGTGTTTTTTTTTCTGTCGTCTCATGTCCTGCCTCTCTTTGCAGTTGAGTCAAGACGATTACAGAGAACACGCCTACACATGTATGCCGGGAGAGGTGGACACTGATGTAAGTTCACGGTTAATACTCTGCATGACACAAAGTTCCGACCAGACTGTTGGTAATTGGTCACAGCTCTATTTTTTTGTTTTCTGTTTAGACTAAACTAAGCAGGTTGTGTGAGCAGGATAAAGTGGTGAGAACACAGGAGGACAAACTTCAGCAGCTCTACAGAGAGAAGGTGAGTGAACGACACACAACTTCACATCCTTACACGACACAACGAAACAACAAAACGTACCAAAAAGAGTCTGCTCAAGCTGAGTTAATGTGTACAAAATGGAAAAAAGACAGAAGAAAACTTTGTTATCATATTTTGAACTATAATGTAGCTGGTGTTATTATCTTGTAATAGCAAACACAGCAAAGTTACTTAAGTATTCTATGCTGAACTGAACAGTAATGCCACATGTAGCAATAGTTAAGGAATTAGAGGTTAGGGATGGGTCAAAATATCGATTTGGTAAAATATCACACTCCTCCCTCGTGCAATACGGTAATGGATACCCCAGGGCAAATATCCGTATTTTAATAAACAAATGAAGGCGCTCTAAAGTTAACAGTCTATTTGCCGGGTGTCGCTACTTGATTTCTCCTCATGGCGGCACTGCTCAAATGAATGAGGGAAAACATGGCGGGATAATGGTGGAGAAAGCTTACGTTAACAGATGCTCCCTCCATGTTCAATACACAGACTTCATGCATTTTGTTCTCTACGTTGTGAATAAATGGAGAGATACTGCACTTGAAACTTTTCACGTTAACGTTTTCTTTTCTTTTTTCTTCTAGACAGATATCATAATGTATCGCTATATGAATGTCTTGCGATATATTGATTAGCACCGAATCGTTGTATCGTGATATTATTGGTATCGTGGACCATGTATATCGTGCGTCAACTTGTAATGTGAGATGTATTACATTACATTACATGTCATTAAGCAGACACTTTTATCCATGTATTGTGCCATACTCAAAACAAATGGAACTCAAAAACAAAGTCATTGTTCAATAAAAGTTTGAACCACTGAGAGCTTTTGCCACAGCCTAAATACCTGGTTAGAACTTTGCTAAAGTTCGCTGATATGAAAGGTTACGGTGACAAATGACATGCTCATGCTGCGTGTGTGTTTGGTGTGTCTGGTGTTCCTTCAGCACACCCTGGAGACAGCGCTGCTCTCAGCCAGTCAGGAGATAGAGATAGGCGCTGATAACCCGGCTGCCATGCAGAGTGTCATCCAGCAGAGAGACTTACTGCAGAGCGGTCTGCTCAGCACCTGCAGAGAGCTGTCCAGAATCACCGCTGTGAGTCATATGACACATTCAAAAGCACATCTTTTTTTTTCCTAGGCTTGCTATTATGATAAGTGGTTTTCAAATGTTGTCATTCACAAAGTATTTTTCTTCCTAACCAGGAGCTGGAACGCTCAATGAGGGAATATGACAAGCTGGAAGGAGATGTGAATCAGTCCAAGAACAATCTGCTGGAGCAGTTAGAAGCACTGGGAAGCCCTCAGGTAGGATAAACCTTGAAACCAAAGTTGCGCTACTTAAATTGTCTAACGTTGGCACGGTGTCAGTACCTTCAGGCGTAGATTTTCTTCAGAGCCTCAAAACAAACCTGGAATTTTCCTGGAGCACCTACTCAGCCTTTTTGCAGACACTTGTTTGACTGAGAAAAAAAAAAGTGTAGAAATCTGTGCTCTACTGTTCTGAGCTGTGTGTGGAGGGAGGTACATTTCCTGTAGCACAGATAACGCAGGCTTTAATTAAATCTGTCTTTTATAATGGCTGTCATCATGTGAGAGAAACAGAGGTAACAGTTAACCAAATAAAAGTCAGAGGACCAGCAAGAAAACTCCTCTGTTCTTCCTGTATCCCTTCTTTTTCCAGTCTAACTTTCCCCCTATTCTCTCATCTTTGCTGATCCTGTTCTGAGGCTAATGTTTCTCACAGACTGTCAGAGCTAGAGCAGATCAGTGTCTGAGCTCACTGAGCACCTGAGCACATACATAATCTCCCCTCATTCCTATCCTTGGCGTTTTCTGGCTCTTGCGCGGCCATTTACATGTTAATCTGGCTTTATAAGCCCCAGCATTCAGAGATACTTGTAGAGCTCCATGTAACGTCTGGAGATTTGTGAATATCTGTATGTTTTCTGCTCAAACAGACGGAACCTCCCAGTCAGCAGCATGTCCACATCCAGAAAGAGCTGTGGAGGATTCAGGATGTAATGGAAGCCCTTAATAAAAGCAAAGCTCAGAGAAATGCTGTTGATGGGATGGGGTTCTATGGACCCAAGAACAACTTCAGTAAGCTCATAAATGAGGTGAGTCAACACAGACAAAATAAAAATTCTGTGACCTTGTAACTGTCATTTATCAGGATTATTTCTCGCAATTGAGCTCGGTTTGTGGGGTGATAACCATAAGCTCAGGGCTCAGAATGTCAGCAGAATGTCTCATAAGCATTTATGTGCAGATGAGTGGAAGTGTCAGTCACTCTTCAGCAGCATCTGGAGTCTTCGCTCTGGCTAATCAGCTGGTTTGCCCCGGCCTATGGGCCAGAATTACACGGTACCAGATGCCCGGTGGTTGCCCCGAGCTTGCGTGGTGGCGACATGTGTCACCTTGATTCCTGTCCAGTCATGCCCCCTGTATAATCCCCAGGACGAGGACACGGTTCCCCCAAGGCCACCTCTGCCTCAGTCTTACCAGCCCGACCTCCCTACTGGGCCTCCTGTGCCCTCTCATGCTGGTGCACGGCCTTCATCACTCCACAGGGTGGAGGACAGGAAGGTCAATCACAGGAATGGCACACACAGTGTAAGCTCACTTGCATTGACCTCAGGTTGCCCCCGGAAACCCTCACCTGTGTCATCACATCATCGCTTACTGTGATGGTTGTCATCTTTATTTTGGTGAACATCTGATGCTTTCTGGATTGTTTTGGTTGCATCATCTCATTCTTTTCTTGATGCCATACTTTCTACCTCCCATATGTTTTGTTTCAGTTAGTTGGATGTTGTTTCGTTCTTATTTTGTATTAAATTGCACTACTTTCATTTTTGGTCTTTTTGGAGAAGTAGCAGTTTTGTTTTGGTGTGTCCTGTCTGGCTGCAAATGAAGTTGTCCACTGCTTCCTTTTTCATTTGTCTGTGAGTCAGTGCGTCACACTCAAACCATATGAGGAGTGTTTTTCCACTTCCGCTGTCTGTGTTAAGTCACTTTGTATGTGTAAAACAATCTTTTTGTTTTTTTTGTTTTTTTGCAATGCTGATTATCTTAGTTTGTGTCTAAATCTGTACTGTTCTGCATGTGGGTTTAATGTATTTGTTGCTCATCTGCAGAGTCCAGACTACAGGCTGTATAAGAGTGAACCTGAACTCACCACGGTCGCCGAAGTAGATGAAAATAATGGCGAGGACCGATCAGAACATCCGTCTGACAGGGAACATTCTGGAAACAAAGGTACACCAGGAAGACACACCACCACTCAAAGTCATCCAGTCTCAAGTGGGCCGGACCAGTAAAATAATATCATAATAAGCCATGAACAACAAGAACTTTTTCTTTGTTTTACATTTAAGGAAGTAACTTTTTTACAAGACGTGAAATTTCTTGAGAAAAACAAGCGCAATTTCAACAATATTATGCCTAAATTTACCATTTACACATCACACTGGATCTATAAAGGCACAAACATTTGGTCACAGGTGTCTGGAAGTGAAAAATATAGTATTTTACATTACGATCAGATTCTAAACATAATGTGAAATTTCAACAAGTTCATCCTGCGGGCCGGATCGGACACTCAGAGGGGCCGGTTATGGCCGTATGTTTGACACCCCTGCAATATGGTTTTTATTGATAATTTTTTTTGCTTGTTTTTAGTTGTTTGTATTTCATAGATTTTTTTTTTTCTTTACTTTTACTATTTCTGCTCTTTCTTGCCCCTGTACACAGTACATACTCCAAATACCACACCATTTCTTCTGACGCTCTATATTTATCGTATCCTGTGTGAATGTGTGTATGTGGTCAGTCAGTCAGTCAGAATAAGGGCACAAAGCAGAAATGCTGCCCAGAGAGCGTATTCTTTTGTTGAAATTGTTACAGCTCATGGCAAGTGACCATTACCGGCTCCACCTCCACCCACTCCCAGGAAACGACGTAGCAGTCAGTGGCAGAAAAAAGCTTGTATGACTGTTGGTAATCTTTGCTATCACGCACATACTCACCACTTTGACATAGGGCTGGTCGATATGGCTTAAAACTAATATTGCAATATGCTGTATATATACATATATATTCATCTCAGGATTATTATCCATCTTATATATGTATATACATATACAGTATATATATATATATATATATATATATATATATATACACACACACACACACATATATATTATATATTATATATATATATATATATATATATATATATATTTATAAAAAATGATATTTTGAAATCTCCTTTATAAAAAAAGGTTTTGAGTATTATTAACTTACATTTCCCTGGCTTACATAAATAGTATATCAATACTGCGATACTGTTTACAAGCCTCAAGAATCAAGAGATGTATTGTCATGTGCACAGTAAAAAAACAAACAGTACAATGAAATTCTTTGTCGCTCCCTTAACATCTTATCACGCACATAAAATACACACGAGATAGTATTATAGGTTGTATTGTATAGTTTAATGGCATTTACTCAACTTTATTTAGACTTACTGCCACTCTACATTTGCTGTCACAAGATTTTTTGATTTTTTTTTTAAACAGCAAATTGGTCTGTATTTAGTGAAGCAGCATGCAAAGCATAATTCATGTGCTCTGAATGTGAATGATTACACTGCAGCTCCACATCTGTTCCACACAGCCCCACAGTCGACAGGAGCAAGGAGCTCTGATGCTGCCTGCAACCTGCTGGAAATACTATAATTACCTCTGCTAAGGAGGTTATACTTTTGCCAGGGTTTGCCCGTTTGTCTCTTAGTGTGTCTGTCTGTCTGTCTGTGAGCAGCAAAATTCAGAAAGTTAACAACAGATTTTGAGTTAACGGCGTAAGGAATGAACAGATCTGGATTCAGGATTGTTATTATTATTTGAATGGGTGTTTTTTTGACATTGTATTTATTATCTCTGCTAAATATGTCAGTGTCTTTTTTTTTGAAAAAAAATATTATAATAATACTCAATTGCACTGTGTAGTTCTTCCTTTCTTGATCTGCGCTGACACTGTCATCGGCCTTGGTGGAGTTCTGTGCTCTTGGAGTGATTTCTCTGGCTGTCAGCACAGTGTACTTGATGCAGTGCTATATTCCCAGGGTTAAAGATACTGAAGGTCTCACAAATTCACAAGTTTAATCAAATAGACTGAAAATCTCCATTACTAAGTTGATGTGAAAATTCCATTATGTTGCTAATGTGGATAAATATGGATCATTTTCCTTTGAGACTTTTCTGTCAAAACATGTGCAGCACGTATTTAAACGTTTTTAGTGTAATGTCATTCACTCTCTTGTCATGTAACAGCTTCTTAAAAATGAATAACCTCTTCTTCTCTGTGTTAGGAATATCCTATCCTGTTGGGATTGTCCCTCCCAGAACCAAATCTCCAGTGCCTGAATCCTGCTCCATAGCTTCATATGTTACATTAAGGAAGACCAAGAAGCTTGACCTGATGACGGTGAGTCCCAGAACTTTAATCTGGAGGTGATGGTACATCTACTAGTTCATGTTAATTGTTCTAACATGTTGAAACCTTATTTGGATTTTCTAAGTGTTTTCTTTTTCTAAACTGAACTCAGAATGCAATTTTCATTGTAGGAGTTTTGAAGTTAGTTTGGCTGCACAGGATGTGTTTTTTATTCTCTTTACAATATTTTGAATACAGCTTTATTGGAGGTTTATGTTTAGATTTGATAAAATAGCCAAACTATTAACATAAATCAGTTATCCGGAACAAGCACGTAAAAACTAAATTGTGTTAATCTTTCTGGTACTTATTTTCTTACGAGGCAAACAAGGTTTGTTGTCCCCTAGCAGTCACAATATAAATAAAATGAACGATTGACAAGTGCTGTGCATTGACCCCTTTTAATGTGTTTGTTCTGGTTATTAAGCTGCTGGTTGAAAAGCTAACGTGCAGAAGTAGCCGCCCTTAACGTGGCTAGTGTGTGTGTGTGTGTGTGTGCGTCAGGCTGTCATAACATTGTTGCCAAGCTCAGTTTATATCGTTTCCAGCCTCAAACACTATCAACTTAAAAATAGTAACCATGTCATTAGTGCACCACAGTGTAGGGTGTGCCCCATTTTGGGGTGTGCGTGTGTGTGTGTGTGTGTGTGTGCGCACCTGGTATTCCTTATGTTGTGGGGACCTAAATCTGTTTACATAGTCACATTATGGGGACAAAAATCAAGTCCCCATAATGTGAATTACTACATTTTACGGTTAAGAAATAGTAAGGTTAGGGTTAGGATTAGGCCTGTAGTAATTATGGTTAAGTTAGAGTGAGTCTCCAGGAAATGAATGTAAGTCAAGGCATTGTCCTCTAAAGTCATGGAAATGTGTGTGTGTGTGTGTGTACATACAATATCAGTGAACATATGTGTACTTTCAGCGATGTCAGCAGCACTCGGGCGCGCACACACACACACACACACGACACACACACACACACACAGTTTAGAGTGCAGCCTCTTGGGTACCGTCCCCTGAAACAGTCTGAACAGAGAAGACTGTGTTCTTTGTCTTTGGACTGAATCCAGACCTACCAGCCCCTCCAAGTATGGCACAAACCTGAGAGTGAACAACTTCTCTTCAGTTCACTTAGCACCATCGACCACGATCATCAGCCTCTCCTGCTCAGGCATTAACAGGCCTCCAGTCTCTCTCAGTGCACCGACGCGTGTCCACAGGGAGCGTGCAAGTGCACAGTAGTAGGCTGTTCCCATATGTGTTTGCTCAGTGCGATTCTAAAAGAGTGAACCCCATCATTATTGCAATTACTATGTTATAAATATAAGTATTCATTTCTTTAAAAGGAGCAGAATGTCATTTTTCACAATATTCATTATCAGCTGAGAAAAACATGATTAACTTGCTCGGTCAAGTTTGATTATTTTCATCCGTTTATAGTTTTCAGTGCATCCTGAGAGGTCTGATCACTACGACCACATGAACCTGAGTCCAGGATGTGTCTCCTGTGACCGTATATGATGGGATCTGGCTTCAACTGTGCTATATTCAAACACACACTTAAGTCATATCTGGTAGTGATTTAAAACATAAAAAAAATGAGTCTGGCTGCACATACGTGTCCATTGTCATTGTGTGAATGACGGGCAGTGGGAGTAAAAAAGCAGCTGAGTGAATCAAAGCTTCACTGCTGTAACATGTTCTAAGATATTAACTATTAGAAAAAGAACTCACGTTTCAATCCATGTTAATATTGTGGTGTGGCGGCTACAAATAAAACGTCTAAGGATGTGGACACATGCGTCCTCGAACCACCTCTGAATGTGGTTTTTGTGACGCATTCATGATGTATTAGGTGCTTTCAGACCTTAATGTGGTGCTGTCTACTCAGATCAACCAGAAAGTTAATATCAGATCTGGCCACTGGAACTTCTCAATGGTGGAGTTTTTTTGTCAGCACGGTGATTATGTGAACATGATGCTACGTTTTTAGTAAGCCTGCTTGTCTGTGGTTGTCTTTTTTTTTTTTTGCGCTCACAGGAGCGTCCACGTAGTGCAGTGGAGCAGCAGATGTGTGCTGCCGAGAGCGGCCGGCCCAGGATGAGTGTGGAGGAGCAGCTGGAGAGGATCCGCCGTCACCAGCAGGGCGCCCTAAAGGAGAAGAAAAAGGGCCTCAACATCCGGGGTAGCGGCCACGAGAACCCACCCTCCCGCAGTCAATCATTTAACAGAGACACTCGCAGCGTGCAGGTAGAGTGACTGACATATTTATTATTTCAGGCAGCATTGCATTTTAGAATAGGTTGAAATCATTCCCTGGCAATTCTGTCTTGTGGTCAGATCTCTGAACCTTTATCTTGCTTGTTACGCATTCTCTTTTCCTAGTCCCACATGAGACGCAGAGATGTGGTGATGAGCAGTGACATTCTGGAGCTCGAGGCGTCTCTCAGGCAGCAGGACGTGGTGAGAGAGCAGGAGACGCCGGCTGAGGAGATCGCACGTCTCAAAGAAGCATCTCACGCTGACAACTTTAATGTGGACCGAGAGGTGAGACACAGCAGCTGGGGGAGCTAATATTGTCACAGGCAAATTATTTTGGAAGTGTTTACCAACAGAACATCGAGTGCTATGACTGTACTGAGTAATGAAAGTCATCATTAAATTGCATTACTATTTTAATACCATGATTAGAGCCTTTTATGACTTAAATATCACATGCTCATTTATGATACGTACAGCCACTCTTTAGCAGTGCCTTATTTGCCCTCTGGACTCATCTTCAGGCTTTAAAAAAAAAAAAAAAAAAATGTGTTTTATTATTTAAATACTGCAGCTCGTTTTTAAAAAAGCACAGCAGGCTGTGTTCCCCTTTGATTTACTCAAGTAAAAACAAACCTTTTCATTTGAACAATAACACATGTAAATCACATGTATTATTAAACCTGTAGGGCAAACTGTGTATTGTAAATATTGTCTGTGCTAAAAATGGGACAAACACATTCATCTTCATGACACCGATGGGTGCAGCCAAAAATGGGGGATCTACAAAGTCATTTATCCCAGTGACTCCTACACTGGTTTGATTAGCTCAAGATGGATAATAATCCTGAGATGAATAGCCCTGACTGCAGATGCCACAAGCATGTTCACATTTTGAGAGCGACAACACCCAGAGTCCATAGCCTTTTTTCTGCATTAGATCAGAATGTTTCCCCTTTTTTTTCTGCCCAAAAAGAAGGTGTTTTCTACACTGAATGTCATCTTCCTGGTGTTCTTTTTTTTTTATTATTTATTTGTGAGTTACATCATCTGTATGCAATGTTTGCTCTCTGTCTCCTCAGCTCTCTGTGCCTGACAAAGTGCTGATTCCTGAGCGTTACATAGAGTCAGACCCCGAGGAGGCTCTGAGTCCTGAGCAGGAGGCTGATAAGCAAAAGAAAGTCGACCGCATCAAAGCCCTCATAGCAAGAAACAGGTAGAAAAGCTACAGTTGTTGTACTCTTTATCTTCACAGGTAGCTTTTCCTGTTTTTCTTTTGTTTTTTAATCTTTGATATTAAAGAAGGATCCTTTGGTGAAAGTTTTGACTGTGTAGATGAGCACTGATACTTCACTGCAGACTTCATGCATAAAATAATTTCTAATACAAAGAGGTTGGTTTTAGGGTCACCACAGGACATACTCAAAGAATCACTGCCTGTCTGCTCTTTCCATGCAGATCAGGGCTTTAGATGTGCAGAGAGGTCAGTGTCCTCATCTCCCAGCCACAGTAGCATTCAAATCTAAATGTCATCACTCTTCGATTAAAGAAAGATAGCTTTGTTTATCCAGTGGTTCAAATATTCAAGACTCAAACGTGTGTTTAAAGCTGTAGAGTGTTTACGACAGAAGACGTTTGTTCCCACTCCCAGCATGCAGAATGTGTTGCCCAGCACGGCTCTAAGTCCAGAGGAGGAGACGGAGGAGGAGGTTACCGTACAGGAGAAGGAGAAGATGATAAATATCTCCTATGAGCTGGCAGCTGAGGCCTCTAAACGCAGCAAACTGGTAGCAGGTACTGTAACGTCCCTGCAGAGATGGGGGAGGCAGGGGCTGACTGCATGTGATGAGACAAAAGCTAATGTTAGCCCGCTCTGACTTTTATGTTATGCTTCATTAAACTGCAGCAGCTGGCTTTGTGGATGTGTTTGGTCATTTATCATTGTCGTCTCATTTGCTCTGTGCTTAATTTCATTGATTTAAGTGATCCGTCCGATTCATTATTTCTAGAAGCTATTTGGGTTGTTTTTTTTGGGGGGTGTGTGTGTGCATTTGAGTGTGTTCATCATGTTGATCTGTTTTGTTGCAGTGAAAAGCCTGTCATCATCCTCTCCACCCCCTCCACAGTCGCCTAATACGCCCCCTCAGCTCACTGACGGGTCTCACTTCATGTGTGTGTAGTAGCACCAGTAAGCACATTCATTAACCTGTTTTGTCTCTACTCACGGTGCTCAAGTGTTGTGATGGTGGTCTATGGTGACGTCAGCATGTCAAATGGAGTGAATTTGTTATGATGCGTTTTTATTATTTAATCTGTGTTTGTGTCCCCACCTCCTTTCACATTATGCTGCTCTTCGTCTTGTCTGTGTTATTACTCACAGCATTTGTTGTTGCCTACAGATAATACTCACATAAGTATTAGGTATCACATAATAAAAACGTTTTTATACCAAGTAACACCTGAGACAGTATTGAGCTCTCAGAGTCACACCATTATCACCAACGTTAAAATACAGTGGTGTAAATAGGCCGAGCAAAGTCAGCCACGGACCTTTCACAGGAGCCAATAAGATCATCCTCCTCTTCCTCACACATACTACTACTGGTGTAGTGAAATTAGATTAAGATGGAGCGAGAGATAAGGTGACTCTAATTAGAGTATTTTTATGTTATTTGTTATTTTTATAATTTCCTTATCACATACCCTGGTATAAACTGCTCAACAGTATTTCTGCTTTTCATCAAAGTACCACCAGAGGAAGCTCGCGTACCACTGGTGGCACACGTACTACAGTTTGACAACCATGGACATAGGGAATCCTACTCCACCAGTGCTCAGTGTTTACTTTTATTTAACTGATTTTTTTTTTGTGACTTTTTTCTCATCTTGTCTTTCTGCAGCACAGGCTCTGGCCTCAGTAAAAAGCTACACATGAAGGAAACAGCTGTGGAAATATCAAGACGCCCCTGAAAACTCACCCGGGGACATCAGCACAAGCCCACAGAGGGTGAAACTGTCCACTCTTTCAGGGGGGTGTCTTAACCGATGACTTCTCTGTACGCTCACTGTGACGTCTTCAGCTCCTGTGCCACCAACCACTCTGTCTGTGACATTTCTCTGCACTTGCTTGGAGACAGCTTTAACATTATTATTGTTGCAGTTCCCTTTTGATTTCATACCAGGCGTTTTAAGTTTTATTATTTATATGGTTTTATGAGGTCCTTGTTTGAATATGGGCCGTTGAGTGTGAGTGTGTGTGTGTGTGTGTGTGTGTGTGTATAAGAGGCTAAAAGACTGAGCTCTGTTTCTGGGTCTGTGATGAAACATTTTTGCCCTGTTTCTTCTTTTTTTTAATCCCCATTCATTTTCCCAAAAGTTATACAAAGACATTGTCACATTATTTTAGTTGACATAAATCTTTTGTAATTCACTGAACCATTTATTGTAAAGAATATTTTTCATATGAAACATGAGTATATAAGATATATACTATACAATGAGTGGAGGGGCCACTTAATTGCCGCAGACTAACATTATTTGTAATTTCTCTTGTTTCTGGATTGTAATTATTTAAAATGGGATCCACTGAAAATCCCTGTTGCATTGTTTCTGACACTTATGTGAATGTTTTGGTTTAAAGCTATAATCTATTATTGGTTTCCAAAATGTGTTCGTTGTTAATCCTCTTCTTGTCAGGATGACCATTGATAAAGTTGTCTCGGGGGGAAAGAAACAAAAAAAAATTTAAATTAAGAGTTTGCCATTGCAGGCTAAGCTGCAGCCATGGTTTAGTGTATTTCTACACACGAGATAAAAAGTGTTAAAGAAACCAATTATGGACTCTATTTTTTTTATCCTGAGATATATTTAAAATGGAAGGTAGAAAAATGTCTTGATTTTGATTCTATTTTACAATACATGGGTTTAAAAAAAAAAAGATTAGCACATGTAAAAAGCAATAAAATATGTTTGTGGATCCAAGATTAATCTTTGTTTGTAAAAAGTGTAATTACCAGAGGTTTACTGTGTATATAATGTACATGGTAGAGCAGGATGGGAGGATGTATCCGACATATGGTTACGTTCTATATTTGATTTGAAAATGTTCATAACCCATCTGTTTTATATCATATTGAATAAATGTTGACATTTTTAATGGGTGGATGCATTTGTGTTATTTGCTGTTGGTGTAACTGAGTGCAGTGTTCTTCATAGAGAAAGGTATTTGTAGTCATTTCATTTTTGTCAATAGAAAAATAAATACTGGGGATACTGTTTGATTTTAAAGATCCTTGGAAATCATTTTATTGGCATAATGGCCACTTTATAAATAGAACGGTGTCTCCCTCTTGTGGTCATTCTACTGCTACAACATTGATATCATACTTTGCAGCTTTTCTGTTGCAAGTTGAAAAGAATAGGGAAGAAGATGAGTCACTTTGTGGTAAGGCATGGGTTAGGTCGTCTACCAATCATCTATCAAATGATGACCATCAAAACTTGCCAGTATTAAATAAGTATAATTGTTGTCTATTTCAGTTGCATTTGAAACTAAAAGAGACAGCAGTGTTTGACAAACACTGCTCCTTTGTAGGAAGAGTCCATTTTCCAACTGAACTGGGGCTTAAGATCTTCCACTGGCAGCTCATGTGGATCTGAAAGCGTGGCTTCTACCACTACAGTGGATGTGTCAGGACTTCCAAAGAAGTTTGAGGCTTGGAATTATCAGCATGGAATCCTGTCAAGACAGGACTAGACTGCTGATATACGGTATGTACCCAAGATCAGCATAACCTTTTATGAAATACCGACAAGCTCCAGCTTGTTTCAACTTGCCTGACGGGTGAGTTTAAGATCAATGGAGTCAGGGACGTGACACTTCTGCAAGGGCCTTGCTTTACAGAGGCCGCCATCTTGTGCTGCCAGGTTTCTACAGCAGCCCAAACAGATAAACTAGCCAGAGTGTATTTTCATGCTAAATTTCAATATGCTAAAAAAAAAAAGGGTCGCCCTTTTTTGGTGTCCAAACACTACCACAATTTTCCTGAGACAAGTGGGAAGGTGAGTGAATCTGCAATCTTACCATAAGATGTCACTAATTCTTACACACTGGACCTTAAAGTAGCTCAAATCAGTTTTTCTGTCAGTGCCATACTTAAAAACCTGAACTGTCCCTTTAAAGGAACCTAATGCTATGTTTTGGAAGAATCTTATGACCTCACTATGGTTTATCTGGATGTCAGTGGACAACCATTATTCTCCACACATACTTCTCAATTTGTTGTTTAAGATGTTTTAAAGGTGGCAGCGTTGCTTCCTCCGCTGAGGAACCTAGGTTGTAGTAGGTAAACAGCGACTCTACTCAAAAAGAGCAAAAGAAACACATGGAAAGTTTAAATACCAACGTCAGAGTTATTGCTCCTCGTGCCGCCTCTGACCAATCAGAGAGCAGATAGTGTGATTAGACCCCGCCCTCCCCTGCAGTGAAGCATCGGACTGTGCCACGGTTGAATTTTTAATACCGAAAGTGTTTAACGGTTATCGACGCTGTTGAAATGGCCGCTGCGTCTCCAGACGAAACACCCGCACTGGGTGCTGAGGACGACGCACCGACAGAGGAGATAAAGCAGAGCGACGGTGAGGAAAAAGAAAAGGGCCGCACCGAAGCGGAAACGGCGGAACCGGGTCTTCAAGTAGAGCCGAAAATGGAAGAGGCGGGTCCGGAGGCCGGTGAAGAGGAGCCAGCTGAGGCGACAGACAAGGCCGCGAGCGAGGCGGAGACATGCGACCAGAAGACTACAACCGCTCCCGTAGAATTGGAGCAAAAGCCCGTGCCGGAGCAAAAGCCCGTATCAAACCAAAGCTGCAGAGACGACGCCAACGAGTCCGCTGACGATAACGCTATGAAAGAGGCAAAGGAGGAACCGGGAGCAGAAGACAGCCGGGGCTCTGGGATAGACTGTGACAAGAGCAAAACAGTGTGTGAAGACGGCGAGAAACCCAGCGTCGAGGTGGACGATAAAAGGCGGCCGAGTGTGGAGATATCATCCTCGGATGGTGAACCCCTGAGCCGTATGGACTCGGAGGACAGGTCGGTGGGAGAATGACAGCTCACTCACTCACTCATGGCCAGGGTTGGGGGTGGGTGTGTGAACACGTTCCATTGGCGGCTGACAGTTAATTACTCACTTTACCTTTAAACGAGCACAATTACGAGTTTTTGTTATTTATATTTTATAATGTCAACTGATATGTATTCAACCCACTGTAGGACTGCAACGAGCGATTGTTTTTATTATCAATTAATCAGACTATTATTTACTCAATCAATTGATCAGTTATTTAGCCCTTAACACGTCTGAAAAAAACGTTTTGTCCACGAACCAAATACACTAATTTATCTGTCTCCTTTCTTTTTAAACATCCACTCAAAGCATGTCATATTTGCACATGAGCTTGTTGTAGTAAATGAACAGACATATCCTCATCCATGTACTCAAACACTGACATATCAATAACCATTAGTTCCTGGTGTAACGTTATTTAATTAATCTGTGAAGATGAACATTCTTCATTTAACTGGTGGAAGCAAGATCATCTCCCTCACTGACAATCCTATGTGAATGTTCATCTACTGGAGCTTTTGTGTTTCTAAATCACTCCCCTGTACTGTAAGTCGTATACTGAGTCATTAATAGTTGTGTCTCAAATCATCTTGGGTGTACAAGCCATGTGTTTACAGCACTACATATCAATGATAAAGTGGCAGGATTTGGCCTGAGTGATAAAAATGGCATGCGTGGAAAATCAGTTGGAGTCTTTTCACATGTGAGTGGCCATGTGATGTAATGAGTGATATTTGCACCTGTTCTTCACAGCTGTGCAAAGTCTGATCTAAGATTGGAAGCTATTCTTGATGTCTTTAGTTGCTCATTGCTTTCTATCTGTGGATCTGTTTTCTTCCACCATTTTCTCTCTCTCTCTCTCTCTCTCCCTGTCTCTCGCTGCCCACTCACCCTCTCCTTACTCTCAGTATCAGCAGCACCTTGATGGAGCTGGAGAGCACCGTGTCCAGTGGACGCTCCACGCCTGCTATGATGAATGGACAAAGCAGTGCTAGCTCCTCTGGGACGAAGACTGTGGCCTTCTCCTGCTGCTGGGACCTCTGCCCACAGTGCTTCAACTCCAGTCCTGATTTGGCAGAACATATCAGGGGCATTCATGTGGATGGACAGAGAGGAGGGGTGAGTAGACCTTCAACATTTAGAACATTTTCACAGAATTTGTTGGTGCCCCCAGCTTATATCTGGACCTCTGCACCTATCTGTCTATCGTCACTAGGGCTGCAACTCACGATTTTCATAATCGCTTACTTTCTCTATTAGTCGAGTACTTGTTTGATGTACAATGTCAGAAAATGTTGAAAAATGTTGATCAGCGTCTACTAAACCTGAAAATGTTCTCAAATGTCTTGTATGTTGACAATAAATGTTCAGAAAGCTTGTTTTAGTTGTTGAAAAAACCACTGATTATCAATAAACTACATTTTTATCATATTATTATCAAAATAGTTGACAGCAGCTATGACAGTGATTGTTTTTCCACACTTTTTACCCCGTTCGCCTGAATGACATAAAATATGAACGTTTGGCCCAGGTCATACTATCCACATCCGAGTGCAAAGGTCCACTAGGGTCTGTGTGACTTAAATTTTGTCCTCCGCCCATTTTCACATTGGTCAAATAGAGACAACATAGAAGACAATAATCATGGACACTTGATTGAGATTACACAAGGGTGTCTGTCAGCTCCTACTATACATATATACTGTACATGTACAACTCAGCACTCAAAGAATACCAGGTCATACAGTAACAGAAATCACTGCTACTGAAATGGAATGTGAGATTGAGTTCTTATGAGTGAAACGCTAGTTTGCCGTGAGAATAGAACCGTGGTCATGCACGTGCATGTGGGAAATGCGAAGCAGCTTTCCACGTACACAGAATGCAGTAAGGATGACGTAGGCCTGTGACTGGTTTAAAATGATCTACCAAAAGCCCTTGGGACTATAAAATACCATTGCATTGTTTTTTTTTTGTAAATTTGCCTGATATGAAAACAGCAAGACTGAAACAAAATGTGATAGTTGATTAGTGAAACCTCACTTAAACTCACCTGAACATACACACATAACAATGATGATGGAGTGGGATTTTACTCAGATGTTGTAGAATATGTGAGAGTGAAACTAGCTTGTCATTTCTATGTTCTTTGCTGCTTGTAGTTTAAAAAAAAAAAAAAAGCTTTTAGACTGAGCTGCTTCCTATTTGTCAGGGTTAAACACTTCTGCCCGTTTTTCTCTACTTCCATGTAATCATTTTGACTTGAATGATGGGAGTGAGAGATCGTCATCCTCTGATTCACCACTGTCTTCTGCCTGTAGGACACAAAAAAAGGAGTAGACAACTTTATTTAGATTATCTTTCTCACTTCTCACTGTAACAATTAGGGCTATAACACCAAACCAAGGCAAATCAGTTATCAGTTATAAAAATGAACAATGCATATACATCATTCACGCTGAATCAATATAAATGCTTTGAACTGATGGATGTCCCATCTTTTAGTGTCATGAATGGGTTGGATGAAGCTGTTCTGCTGTTCCTTCCTCCCAGTGTCTTCAAATGAGTTGATGGTAAGGGGTGTCACGATTCTCCAAATCCTTGATTCGATTTGGTTTTTTAATTTTTAAAGGTCAAGATTTGATTGGATTCTCAGTCCTTTTTTGCTGGCAGCAGCTTCAGGTTAGCGGGAGGAGGTAACATGTAATCAGGCTACAATGGCTACAACCTCAACACTTTTTTTTCTCCCCTTTGGCACGCCTGCAGGACACTGGGGGTGTGGTTATACTCAATTCCACCTTTTGCTTTCGCACGTTGATCGTGATGTCGTTTCGATCAATATTTGATTTACAGTTGATATCGTGACACCCCTAATAAAAGTAGCATCTACCATGGGTGTGGAGCTTCCCTGCCTTAACTGCCAGACTGTGATCGGGAAGCACAGATGGGGGTAATTTCTTGAGGTCTTCAGGCTAACAACCTTACTTTCTTACTGGCAGGTGATGAACACAAGGACTGTCGACTTGCTCTGGAGGAGCCTGGGCATTTATTTCTTCCCACTGGCACAGAATACTACACATTAGTGCCTTAGTTTGTCTTTGCTAAAGTGAACTGATCGGTCCCCAGCCTCTCATGCTCCACACTCACCCAACTGCGCTGCTTCCTCTCTTGCTTGACCACTCATTCAGTGCACAACACACACACACACACACACACACACACACACACACACACACACACACACACACACACACACACACACACACACTTGGCCCCTAAAGGAGCTTTTATGAAACATCTATTCAAGGTAAGCAGTGATACTTTTATAGATTTAGCTTACGCTTAATTTGTAATTGTAAAGTGGAAAAGTGCTTCCATTAAACAAATAGTTGTAATGCATCAAACTTAATTGCATCGCATCAAATTAAACCCAAGTGAATTGTACCAAATCGATCCACCGTTCATAATAAATAGTATTTTGAAGTGAATCAAAGCTCATGTATCCAGACTGGTCCACAATGCAAACCCCTATTAAGCCGTCTTGTCAGTTATTCTCCAATTTTTCACTATTGTTCTAAACCAAATATTTTTCTCTATTGTGCTACTGTGTTTGAACTCTTTTTCTTTCTTTTTTTTTAACTCCTCTCTGCTAGTTTCTTCGGTTTTTATCATAATGTCTTCTCTTTGTGTTCCTCAGGTGTTTGTGTGTCTGTGGAAGGGCTGTAAGGTGTATAACACACCATCCACCAGTCAGAGTTGGCTCCAGCGGCACATGTTGACTCACAGTGGAGATAAGCCCTTCAAGGTAAAACCATTTAGGTCATCTATAGCTGGGCGATGTGGCTTATATGTATAATCTCAATATTTTTAGGACATGTCCCAATATATCATGTTAATTAAGCTGGACGCAGGCAAAATATGCTCTCAGATAAAAGAATATACATACCTTGGAAAATACAGTAATGTCTGTATTGTGGCTGTTTATCTATGTTACATTCTTAAAATTGTCACCTTCAATTATATATGATATCTTGTGCATTTCTTTAGTTTGTTAATGATCATTAAAGAACAATTACCTGAGCAAGAAACAATCAAATCGCCTCCTAAATATGGTCCAATTCTGCTTAAATCAGGCTTAAATTTGAAGAAGTTTTATTTTTTCTCAATTAATTTTACAGCCATTCCTTGCATTTTAATCAGTATTTAACTTCACAAGTGTCACAATTGACATAATCCCTCACTACGAGTATTGCAACCGCCATTAAAACCAGTAAAATACATATCATGATATCACAATATCCAGAATCTAAGACAATATCTTGTCTCATGTCACTAATATAATATCGATTTATTGTCCAGCCCTACAGTAATTGAAGCCTGCTGCTTATTTTTTTAATTTCAGGTTACAGTACTGATTAATATTGATCCGACAGTATGTTTGTGGGATTAGTCTCAACATCTAGCTGGTGCCATCGTCTTTGCCTCGCAAATGGTTGTTTCATTACATTTTCACAGAACAGCAACCTATACTTACTAATGCTAAATGTGTCAAAGTACTACTCACCTGTCAGTACCCACTCAGCCACACTATTAGCTAAATTGAATCACTTGAAATACATCATACCCTCTGGTTTTGTGCTCCTCTGCAGTGTGTGGTTGGCGGCTGCACTGCCAGCTTTGCATCTCAGGGAGGGCTGGCTCGACATGTCCCCAGTCACTTCAGCCAGCAGAACTCCTCTAAAATGTCCAGCCAGGCTAAACTCAAAGAGGAGTCGCCCTCCAAGGCTGGAATCAACAAGAGGAAGAAGCTCAAGAACAAACGCAGGTGCACCTTACGTACGTACCCAACAAACACACACCACACCACACAAAACCCTTTTTCAAAATGTTATTTATTTTCTTTCTTTTTTTAATGTATGTTGGTAAGTTTTACCTTTTTTGACCCCCTTTTTTTTTTCTTGCCACAAAACATCATAATGCTACTGACAGTGCTCAGGTAACCACCATGCAGTTATAATAAGCTACACTAAGTTTTTTGTTGCACGGTGGCTGCTTGTGTTCTGTGATTACAAGTATGTGTAGTGTAACACACATAGATATAAATTAAAACATCCTGTTGCAAATCATGTTGTGTGCAAATCCAAAAAAGCAAAGCAATAGCCTTCACGGCCACTGTGGAGGCTATTGTTAGTGTTCATCAGTCTGTCCTTGTCCTCCTCCAGCAAGGCCCCACGACTTCTTCGATGCCCAAACCATGGATGCTATTCGCCACAGGGCCATCTGTCTCAACCTTGCTACCCACATTGAAAGTGTGGGCAATGGACACAGCGTGGTCTTTCACAGCACGGTCAGTGCTTCTTTACTTTCTTTGTCCGGTAGTTTTTTGTCAGCGCTTACCTGTTTTCAGTTTAATAGCTTTCATTTAATGACCATCGGTGTGGTTACATCATCAGATGCATTCCTCTGTTTATGGGTAATGTGCAAACATATGAACAAAATCATAATTCATCTTTTTTTTTGTCCACCCCAGTGTTAAGTAATGTAGTTTATTACAGTATGATATGCTGCAATTAGACAATAATTGAGTGGGTTCAAATTTTATAAATTCGGGGATACGTGTAAAATATATCCAACAATGACCTTTCAATTTTAAAATGGTGACTGCAGTCTCAATGCAGACAATTGTAGAGCGTGTTTTTTTTTTTTTTTTTTTTTTTTTTTTTTTTTAAATAAGCTGCACTTGTTCATACACATACACAACTGTTGGACCATCTGTTTTTTTGTTATTTGAATTCATTTTCAAGTTTCAGCAACAGACAGATTGGTAGTAATTGTATATCTGCTTTATTGCTGGTTCACACCAGATGTGCGCTGTGTATGCCGTGGCTGTGGCGCGCCTTGCTGGCATCGAACTCGCGTCTAACACTGCGTGTTCACACCTGCGGGGTATCTGCTGCGGTCACTCTTCACTTTCTGATTTATCGCTGACAGAATCCGTCATGTCATTTTTGTTTAAAATTTTCTTAATCGATCGTCAGTAGAATTTACAATCGATTTTCAATTAATCATTAATATATCTCAAAAATCCCTGTTTATAGCTATATTAGAAATGCAATGAAACCCGTACCTGCCCACCACCCGATCATCATTCATTGTAGTCGCAGATGCCATTACAGCTCATCCGCGCATCTCTACTCTGGGGTCAGACGCGACCGCAGCCTGGTGACTGTCAGTCCAGCCGCGGAAAACACCCGCTCTGAGGTGACTGACGTTGCTGTGATGCACAGGTACCTGTGCAGGAGTTGTGTCATAGCAGAGACCTGATACTGGGAGGCTGCGACTCCAGTGTTTGAGCTCCCCTCGTCCGTGTCAGACAACGCAGGCTCCTCGTCTCCCCCAGCCTCTGGATTAGCCGATCTTCATTGACTACGCAACAGAACCTGCATTAGTTTTATCGATTAAAAAATTAACGTCATCGACGAAATTCTTAATGATCAATGAATTGATTGTCGATTAATTATGCCCGTCCCTACATGCAATGACTGTGTGTGTGTGTGTGTGTGTGTGTGTGTGTGTGTGTGTGTAAACAGCCTAACATCATCAGCAGACAACACAGCCTCTTTGTGCTATCTTTGCTCCTCATTGGATGTGTGTGTGGATTACTCAGAAGTTTCTCAAAGATTTCCTTTCGTGTCACCGAAGAAACAATGAAGAGATCAGACATGGTTGTCGAAATATAGAGCTATCAGACACTTAACCCAAGTATTCAGGGAAAGCAAAATTTAGATCTGCATATTGACACAGTTTGTGTTGTAGGCATAATGAAGTGATAGTGGAAGCAGTATTTTTGCTTCTCTATGCTCATCAGACAAATGATGCAAGCAGTCAGTATATACTGATGAGAACAAAGCAAAAGATTGTAGTGAGTATGTGTCTATTTTATGTCTAAATTGTAATTTGTTTTGTATTTAATTTAGATTGTACTTGGTTGTTACATTTTCACCCCCCTTGGTTTTATTTTTGTTATTTTCTTTTTAGACAACAGGGGGTGTGAAAGAGTCGTTGCAGAGCTTTTTTCCTCGGTGCACTTGAAGTGAACCTTTTGAATCGCCCCAAGGCTTGATGATGTTTTTTCTCTGAATCTGGCTTCACAGGAAACACAATTGGATTGTTGTTGTGTATTGTTCTCAGTCCAAACTGAACTCAGTGCATGATACATTATTAATGGCTTGTAAAGTGCCTTTGCACCTTTACTATTTAAGGCACTTGCAGGAAAAACTGTTTTTTCCTATCTCTCTTCGGTTGATTGATTGAGTAGATTTAATTATTTTAAAGTGTGAAGGAGTGAATTCCACACTGGGGACAATTATTGTGATATGTTGGATGTGAAGGGTGTGAAATGCCAAAAAAAAGGTCTTTGAATAGCTGCTATTCCTATTCACTTCCACTGGGGAGCGCCCTGTGTCCTGTTCACATCCTCCAATTGCATGATGATGTAATTTTTGCATTAAAACAGGAAAAAGAATGATCAAGCACTACACAACTCCTTCCATCACATAATGTACTTGGACAATATTCAGACCTGTTCAGTTGTTTCTCAGCCATTCTGAGAAACATTGTCTTTAATTAGTGGCAGTGATTTTGTTTACAGTGGTTTCCTCGGGCCATTTGCCCTTTTTCACAGCAGACATTTTGACATGCACGCGGGAGGAAAAACCTGACAACGTTTACAATTGATTTACTATTCTGATCCCTAATAATTTACCTCTCAGCTTTTCCTACTGTGACACCTTATATTAATAGAATATTGATTGTGCTATTTTACATTTCCTCTGTGGCTAACCAAACAAGAATAATCAGTGTATTTGTGGGCAGAAACATTTTACATTCTTTCTTTTTTTTTACACATTTTATACCCATTAAAACCACCTGAATAGATCTTCCACATATGAAAGCACAAACATACCCTTTTATGGGTATTAAATTAGTTATTATGATTAAAAAAAGAGTTGTATGCAGATATCAATTTATGTCACAGTATGGCACATTTATCAGTTGTGCAATGCATCAACAGATATTGCTATTAATGTATAATAATTGAAGGCAAAAAATAGGCTCAATTGTTCTGCACTAAAGAAACACAAGGAGATAATCTTATTTTCAGACTATGTAATACAGTTAAACTCTTTTACTAACGATAATAAAGTCCTTGTAAAGTTGATATCAAACTATCTAGTCAAAGTCTATTTCAAGGTCACTATTGTGGTTGATAGTCCTGCCTGTTGCCCTGTTTAATATTCATGCAAGTAGATTTTCTCCTGACACACAGACACTTCTAAAGCCAAGCCATGTATTTCAACATTATTTATTGCAGTTTTAGGCAAGCCCATTCTTCACGCTTGTGTTTTATTCAAATCTAATTAGTATTAAAGAGTTCTCATGACATTGTTGTTTTGGTACTAACACAGTCTCTTTCAACTCTGTTCTGTTCCGTTCTGCTCCTACAAACCTCAGCTGCTCACCATCAGCCAAGAATTTTAAAAGAAGAGCTCAGGAAAAAAGTGAAGATAAAGCTTGAGAAGAGGTTAAGAGAGGTAACTGCATATTTTGCAGTTGCACACTGGGTCAGGAGGAGGAATAGCCAGCTAGAGAAGTGAGTCACAAAAGACAAGAAGCTGAGTCTTTTCCAAAAGACGACAAGGAAAAGTGCCAATGGTTAGGGGTTATGAATCGGAAGGACATCTGGCCAGTTGGGCGTAAATTCTCTGTCTTACTTCTGTCCCCTGGACGATTGCGGTGCAGCAAGACTGTAGGACTGCGTCAGACTCTGGACCCCGTTGGGCCCTCCCTGGCCCAGGGAGATGGAGCAGAGCTGTGGGGGTTCTGTGGAGTTTGGCCAGTGGTCTTGCTGACGCTCCAGAGCAACTCAGTCATGTTTGTGATGGGATATTTTAGTTGTGCCAATATGCGTCATTCACATGCGTCTTGACCCCCTGACACTAGACAGACACCCAGTTTTAGCAGTCCTGCCCTCCCCCTGCATTAGTCCTGCCATTTTCAACAGCCACACTAATATCCACTGTTAACTAATTTTTCCTCCTGCTCTACCTCCCTCCCTCCTCCCTGTCTCTTACTCCTGTCTCGTGGGTGTAGAGAAGATTATGATCTGTCCCTTAAAGCATCAACTGCCATCATCAACCCACTCTGTTCACAAATCACTTCATGCTGTTAAACACAAGCCCATTCTTCATCTTCAGCCTTTACATGGTCTCTTCAAAAGTATCCTGGGTTTGTGATCATTAACCTGGTGCTGTGAGGAGCCCGAAGGCAGAGGTTAACAGCGATTCACTTTTAATTAAAAGGGCAGTAAAGCAGCTGCTGGTGCACCAAGTTTCAGCTGCAGGGTGTGACTCACTTGTTGTTGAGCCCATTGAAGGTAGCACTGAATTCAGGCTAATGCTTTAACAAGACCATGTTTTTGAGTGTAATATGTTACTGCTTCTCCTACATGTTGATGTTTGATAGAGAAGCTGTAACTATCTGCATTTGCCATGAAGCAGCATGGGATCATGGGAACATGGGAATCGTTGTGTTGTCTCAGTTGGTTCTGCTGTGCATTTGTGGTTTCGGTTCACCCCGGAAGTTTCAAGACGGGTTAAGCAGATGATGACATTAAAAGTGCACTGGAAAAGTTTAAGCTGACACAAGTACACTGCTTAACAAAATATACAACATTAGTCTCCTCATTCTTGGATATTTTAATGCAGAAACGTTACACATTATATCTTAAATGGACTAATAATTATGACATATGACATTTAGGTATTTTTAATGGCAGGTTAAATGGCTAAAAGCCCACAGTCCATATGCCACCATCGAGTCCATCACAGTGTTTTACTGTACAAACATGATGGCAGTCAAATGAACCTGTTCTATAAAGACATGAGCATGGCCTAGTAGTTACTGGCATAAGGGCTTATTCAGTTAATGCTTACAGGGATAAGCTATTTACACAGACAAGCATTCCCACAACACTCCATGTGCATGTAAACGTAGTCACTTGAGTACATCCGTAGAGGACTGATTTTGAATGACAGCCTTGACGCTGTTATTTGATTGGCAGAGAGCTGCATCCCTAGGAGTGATCTGGACGGAACCAATGAGAGAGCAGCCCCAGGTCACCTGCTTATCAAAAGTTGATAGACATACATACACACTTGTTTGACCGGCATCTTTGCCCATGAAATTGACATTATCAGGATCTTTGATCTGATCGGTTGGTCACATCCTTTTCCAGTCGAGTGTTAGTCAGGACAGACAGTGTCAGACAGTAGTACCCATCTACTGTATGTTTGTATATGTCCTAGAAAGAACTTGGGTATTAGTTACATTTAACAGAAATATAAATGACTGTTTTCACTCTTGCTTACTAATGCTTTGACACTTAAAGTACTTTCTAATTTTTCTCAGCTTCACCATGTCCCAATACATTAGCTTGGAGAAACTACAGCGAGACAAAAATGAACTTTCAGTTTTCCATTTTGTGTTGGAGAGAAGACACAATCATAGTCAACACTGTCATATTGGAACACTCACTAATCTCATTTTGGTTTCTTATATTGGAGCGTAATTTGGTTAAAAGGTAGGAGGGTAGGAAAAGAAGTAAGATGAGTAGAGAAGTGATTCTAGGTCTCCATCTGTGTCTCTTCCCTTCTGTCCTCAAATCAGTTTCCATCAATGCTGCAGCCATTCCCTAGAGTCATAAAAATAATTTCAGATCTTCATGTGCGTAAGAGAAGTTCTTCACATGTGAACTCATTCACTATCCTAAAAATAGACATTCCTCACAAAAAAGAGCCAATTGACGCAAGAGGTTATATCTGTGGCTATTTTTGACACTGACGGTGATTTTTCTAGCTTTTTTTTTTTTTCCCCACTGACAATATTTGTGTGCATTCCAGACTAGTTTTACTATAAACCATCACAGCATGATGGATTAAATGTTTTACAATAAAAGGACCAACTGTTCTGGAAATCTGGTTGAGTGTACTGTCACTAGAAGAAAAGCCTCACATTTTGAGGTTGTGTTGGCAGATTAGGTGGTGAGTCGTGAAAGTAGGTAATGGAACACGCCACATGCAAAGCAAACCCATGATGATTTATCCGTTGCTGCCATATTTTACAACAAAAGGAGTGACTTTTTGATTTCCCATTTCTATCTGGTCTTTCTGCAGTGCTAACTGTGATTAGCAGCTCCCAGTTAAGTCCGAAACACTCGCAAGATAGCAAACATTTGAATTCCTTGGTCGAGCACTATGTTGCAAAGACAGGAATGTGGGATGGGTCCTGTTGAAAATAGAAATCTCATTGAGCTCTGGCATACATTATTAAGATGGCTCACATTGCTTATTAGTGTAATGATCAGCTACTGTATCACTTGGTTTGAAGCATGTAGCCTAATTATTCAGTGGAGATGGGGACAGGATGGGGGCATGTCTTTGAAGCTGATTCTGCACAGAAAAATGACTTTGCTGCAATATGAGACAAACCCAACACATTCATGCAAATTGAAACTTTTAAACAAATTATCTTGAAATATTACATTAATTATAAAATGTGTATTTGATAAGCCTTTTTTTTTTTAAATATACAGTATATATTGTTATTTTTCATTGGTGGAGATGTTTTTGGTTGGGAATTCATGTTATATGTGTGTGTTTTTTCTTGATTATGTCTGTGTAGGTGCTGGCCAGAAGGAAAGAGGGATCTGGCAAAGTAAAGGTTCTCCTGCACTGGACACCTGAGGAGATGTGAGTAAAAATAGTTGTGTACTGTATTTGTAAATCTTTGTATCACCCAATATGTACATTAAACAAAGAAGGCATGAATTACAAATGAAGATACAGGACATGGACGAATGTACAGAATTACATAAATCATGCACTGGCACCTCTGAAATTCAGGAATTTGGTGTTGTGTATAGGCTAGTTAAAAACAATGGCAAAGATATCAGGAATCGCCTACAATATTCTTGTACTGATTTCTTATTTTACATGTTTGTAATTCCAAGCCTCAAGGCAAAATCACTTTTCTCAATCACAATTCTAATTATTACTAGTACTGTAATATGAGGAGCTCACCTTTCTCCACCATTCAGTTCAACCTCCACTATCAATAAACATGAAACATGAAGGATTGAAGTGATTATGTCATGACTTATAACTCAGTATAGACATACTATAAAATTGACCTATTCTAATAGTCTTTACTCTTCAGTCATCCAGAGTCTCACATGTTCACTGGTTGCCCCAAGAACTGTGAACATCAGTGATCTGCTGTCAGCAAATGTAGAAGGGCCCCCACCTAGTGTTGCCATTGAAATGTTGCACAACAGTTTGTATGCATGAGGGAGTTAGAAGTATTGCTAAAAGGTAAATGCGATTAAGTGCAATGGATTCCGAGTCGGCAAATAAACGATGACATTTAGAAATAACGTGACTAAAACATCACTCCAGTTTCCATCTTTCACTGAACCGGTGGGAAAAAAAATTGTAAACAGCAGACAAGAGGACATATGTGGACTGATGGGGAAACCACAATCTTACTATAAAATGTCCTTAGTCAAAATGTTCTGGCGTTGCTCTCGCACTGCAACAGTCATAACACGTTTGAGAAACTGGATGAGCAGCCAACACAGGACTAAATAAATTGACAGTCTGCAATATGAACAGATGGTGTGCAACAAAAGTTGTCTGTGCAATAAACACAGGAATGTGCAATATTTTTGGACATAGTGCATTAGTGAGCTATGCAGTTTGCATTGGAAATGGTGACGTGCAATACTCAGTGGTGCTTCGTGTTTGTGTATCACTGTGTGCGCGTTGCTGTGTGTTTTTACATGTTGTTTGTGTTCCATCAACCTGCCTCGGGACTACAGATGGAAATTAGCTAATGGCTACAATCTGGCACATTTACATGCAAATGTTTATTAATGTGCCCTGTCCTTATTTTCAAATTGAATAAATAAATAATTACGACAAAAAACTGGTTGGGAAGCAGTCACGAAACATGACGGTGTATTGCCAGCTACAGAAGCACATTCCATAAAAAAGTTAATATATTCCCAGTGTTGGCTTAACTGCACTGGATTGAAACAGATAAAGGTGGATTTTTCTCTACCAAATGTATCAGCGTTCGACACATGGACACGAGTAAAGGATCAGACTACTGACCCTCTGGTTGAGACAACTCACTTTCCCTTCTCAGCTATAGCTGCCCTTGGGTTCATGGGATTTATTTAGTGAGCAGTCTTAGTGACAGTCTCAGTAAAAACTTGCTCATAATAGCAGCAGGCCATTCTCATCTGTCGATCTCTCTAATGACGAGGGGGCGGGATAGTGGTAAGAGGGAAGAGGGGAGGGAGGAAATGGAGACAAGAGTTCAGAGATGCTTCTATGTTGCAGTTGAAAAGGCTCCATGTTATGCCCACCTTGATTGTTGACATTTTACACTGAGCCATGTAAAGTCAGCATAATGGTGCCCTGGTGCCATCTATCATCAGACCTGTGACATGTAATATATCCGCTGTCCTGCCATGCCACCACCATAGTCGTACCTTTTTATATACAGAATATATTAATGCACATAATTCCCATTTTACAGAAGCTGGTGTTAAAGGAACTAGGGAAAGGAGAGCAGGGAGAAGGATAGGAGCGGTAGAAAAGAGATGGAGAGTTTTGGGGGTGGTCTTCCCTGGGTTGTGATGATCACTCATTTTCCAGTCTTCAAGTGCCACAGGAAGCCATGTAGACAAGAGGAGGCTTGAGTTGGAAAAGCTGTGTCTGTCGCACAAACATTTCCTTTTTGAGCTGCAGGGGTGCATGTATGTACAAGTGCACATTAAAAATGTATGTTTATCCGTCTTTGATAGTTTTATGTTCCTCCTTCCCCCTTGGTAGAATTGTCAACTTGGTGGCTTTCCTTTATGTCAAAGCTTGAGATAAATCTTAATGTCTTCCTCTTTAGACCCATACAACATTTGTCATAGAAAGCTTTCAATGTGAGGAGGTTAGAGCCCCAAGCTCTCTGCAAATGAAGCCTAGAAGAATCGACTTCACTGAGCAGCTAGTATTTGCAATCTCTGAATAGTTGTGTACCAGTATCATCTATTCATTATAGGGGGTAATTCTCGGTTTTTAGGTACACAGAGTGAAAGGGAAGTTCACACTTTAGAAAGTGAACTGCACAGCATGTCACTCTTGATGCACAGCTGCCGCTGACACTATACTGTCTGCCTAGACAGTAATAAGCAAGCATAAGTTAAATGATGGTCCACACAGCTCGGCAGTGCAGCAGTAGAGCAAAATGCTACACAAGACATATCTAATGTTATTATAAGTAGTGTAAAAAAAGTTCTTTGGTTAATTTTGAAACTGTGGCAGGACATATTAGACCGTGGCGGACTGCCACAGTAGATAATTAATGGGACACACAGCATATTCATGCTTGGAGTCTTGATGGAGCTGTTGAGCTCAACCTTGCAGAGTAGACTGGGTATGTGGGTTGGACTGAGGTCGAATCACGTTCCTACCACAAAGTAGGTCTGAATTTGGGACCTGTCCGACACCTTCTTGATATGGTGTACACACCTGCCCAAATTAATTGCAGCACAGTCTGATTTAATGGTGCAGGTGTGAAAGCACTCTTGCCAGGATAAATCTAGATGAGGCCCCCTAAAATATCCTGTTAAGCAGTGGATAAGCATCATAATTACTCTGTGGCTCATTCTCTGCTTTTTTGTGGCTCCGTCTCCAATTATTTTCCCATAATTTCATCGTTAATAAATGTCCGTCATTCACCAAAAGTCCAGCTCATCAGGCTACAAGTAGTTCAGCCCAGGTTTCACTAGCATCGCACCTTTCCGAGCCACACTGGTCTCAGCCAAGGTGAATTTTAGCAACACATAGTCATTTAAACAGTTGGGCAGCAGGGCTGGTGGGTTTGGCATTGTGCTTGTAATGAAATGGCTTCATGTCACACAGAAACAGAATTCAGTGATTCTCAGCAGGAAAGTGTTGAGTCTCTGCCCTCTAAAGATGATCAGAGAGAGAGAAAGAACAGGAAGAATTAAAGATAGGATGACCAAGGGCAAATGAAAAGTAAGAGATGAAGGAAAGGACTGGGAAGGTTGAAGGAAACTGTGAATGGTTTGAAAAACAAAGAGAAAAACAGAAAAACAAAGCGCAAAGAAACCTGGATGATACCTCATGAAGTACATTGCAGCTGACAGGCTCGGATGAACATACTGTAGCGAAACTCTTGTACTCTCAGCCTTATGCTGCTTCGGTTTTCTTTCTTTCTTTCTTTCTTTCTTTTCCTCCTCTCTGATCCACCTCTGCAGTCTCCTCCTCAGCCCGCAGTGGGAGTGTAATCTAGTGCACAGAGAAATAATGAGGCAAAGGGAGCGGAAGAAAAAGATGAAGTTTGGTGATCAGGATGGGCTAGTCAGATTAATTCTAAACAGAAAGACGTATATGGAGATTGATACAGTGATTCAAAGGCAGAATGGATTAGAGAAGGAATTAATGATACAGAGAATGGTGCAAAGTGAAAAGTGGGAGTTGGAAGAAAATGGTTGTGGGAGAGAAATGTGAAGAAGAGGCAGAATGAAACAGATAAGTTTTACCAGGAGATAAGGTTTCACCCACATTGATGCAGAGTTGGTGTTGGACCCACTTCCACTTCTCACTGGAATTGGGAGCGAAAAGAAGAAAAGAAAAAGGTGTAGTGGTGGGTGATTTGAGATCGATGTATGGAAATAAATGTAAGTGGAAATATATTGAAAATGAACTCTTACAGGGTCCTTCACCACTACGTTAACACTATTATTAAACCCTCGTGCACAAAATATTGTGCACAAGTAGAAACCTTTTATAGTCCTTGCATTCCAAGCAATCTCTGAAGAGTTGAGAGGTTTATTAAATGTATATTTAGATATTTAGCACCGAGTTAATTTAGGTTGCTCTCTCCTACCTGCTATTTTTCATTTTAAAGCGGAGAAGATCTGCATCTATAAATCTCCAACTATAGCAGATGTAATGCATTTTAAAATGGTATCTTAGTGGTGTGGATAGCGCATGAGGATAAATATATTAGCATTAGAGTAAAAATCTCATTGTCGTGTAGTTGGTTATCAATTGTTGTGACCCTCAACACAGAGTTCATTATCAAGTGCTGTACTATGTGTATGTTTTCCAGTAACCAAGTCAATGATTAGCCATGTAAATGTGGGATGTCATGTTTATTAATGCTGAAGCAAACCATTCACTGTCTGACTGACACTCATTAACTCCATTTGGATTAATAGGTAACTGATTAACATGAACCATTTTGAACATGAACCACCAGCAGCTCACTGAAGTGGAAAAGAGCGGAATGGTGAGAGAGAGAGAGAGAGAGAACTATAATTGCTGTCTAATCCTTGATGAATGGATTTCCACGTAAGCTGCGGAATGCCTTTGAATAATAAACAGTAAACCATGCAGTCAGTGACAGTGAATGCCTTGATCCACTGGCATGGATAGACGGTGAGCCGCACTCATCTCGGTCCCTCCTTTCCAACGGCTGCACTGTAGGACCGCTTTATGAACTGTTATTTTGTATGGTGCTGTTGTGAGTGGGCGACTATTTGCGTGTAGGCATGAGTTATTGTTTCAGATAAGACGTTGCGTCTTTCCGGGGCGCTATCTGTCTCTGTGACTCCCCATTTGAGTGTTCATCCAAGGTTGTGTGCATGCAGCTTTTCTGGGTTAGTTTTGAGCATAAAGCAAATGTCGGTTTATTTAAAGTATTAGTGTATAAAAGATATGTTCCCACATTACAAACGTGCACTATTACTCACAATAATGTTAGAAGGGCTCTCCTGAATGGCAGTTTTTCACATGTAGAATTTTCAGACATGCATTTTTTGTGGTGTGTGCCTTTGCCACACAGTTAATTTGACCAAAATATGTATAATAAATCTGGTTTCCTGTCTTATGATGATGATGATGCAGAGAAGTTGACCTTAGCATATGGATTCTTGAGTCATGGCCAAAAGCATCAAGTGAGCTTGAACTTTGACCACAGAATTCTTCCAGTCCAAGTGGACCTTTGTGCCGGAAAATCCACTAATACCTTTGATTTATTGTGGCCATACTTGAGGTCACAGTGAACTTGACCTTACACAAGGCCAATTATTTGGCTGTGAGTTAGGGATTATATCAAAAGGTGAATATGGGAAAAAAAAAAGGGGTTTTATGTAGATTTAACACAACTTCAGACACTGCACCCTTTATTTTAACCTATCAGTTTTTTAAGTGAGTAAATCTATTGGAAAATGTAACTGATGGGTCTGTCTCATTGCCCAGTGAATGCCTTTTAGATTGATTGTTTAAACATTGAATAGCTTGGTCTGCTCTTGGGGTTTAACCTTGGGTTTAACAGTGAAGAGAACCAAGAGCAAAAGCACATCTGAAGTAAGCTAAGAAAAGAGAAATCGAGAGCCGTTGCACTGCAACAATGGGTGTAGCCAAATCTATATGGAATTTCCTGCATTTAAGTTTAGAAAATAATATTGCAGTCTTTTGTATAAAATGTATAAACCTCTGACTCTTTAGGTAAAAATAGATGTTGTCACGTCCTGTTGAAAACACAAATTCGGGATGCTGAAGTTAAGGGTCATAAAAAGACGCAAATGATCCATAAGTGACATTTATCCAGGGTGTGAAAATGCTTTCCTATCTTTGTGCAATTCACTGATCACAAAGTAACAACCTCGCATGCATGGCTGATGATGAGCAGCCAGTGAAAATTGGCAAGTCATTCGTACACCTAAGCACCTGCTTGCTTAATTAAATTATAGCTGTGATATTTGGCAAGTTGAATGCTTAATTATGTTCTGCACCGTATCTTATCTGGTCTAAAGGGAGACCGTCAAAGAAACTGAACTGTATGAAAACTGTTATAAAACAACAGAGGAACTGCTTCTTTGATCTAACAGTCATCATAAGTGTCAAATAATCAAGTAATCACACACAGGCAAATAGGTCACATTGACCCAGATGTCAGATATTTCCTGCAGGTTGACTTGCTTTGGCAGAGAATTACTACCATGAGGTCGTTCAACTACTTTTTATGGTCAATGAAAATATGTTTTCCTTGCGTTAATCCAGTGTATCTATTTTAATTGTTCATTACTTGCCTAAAGATAACAATATTTTAAAATCAAAACCCTTTTTTTCCCTCTTTCTGTCTAATGCAATGTGATGAGTCTTCCCTTACTTGGGGGCAACTCATTTTATCACAATGCTTTACAATAATACCCTCTCTAATTTTTACCTACCTTGTGGCCTCTAAAAAACACACAGTACTTTAGAGCTCTGGACGTCACATAACTCACTTTGTTTACGCCACGGTGGTGGCAACAACAGCTTGCTGGTTTTAAGGCGTCAGAGCTCACACTGAGATTGAGCAGTATATTGTGGAACTTGACAGAGTGAATATAGTATCTGACCCGTGTAATGCCCCCACACTGCTTTTCACAAGTATGGAAACATCTGGAGCAGACATGATTACAGACCTGCATTAACCCAACATCTTCAACACGCATGCACTAACTTTACCTCATCCCACATTGCAATGAAAGTGTCTAAAATAAACAAAATATTAAAGCTAGTAAGCACTGGATTCTGTATGTGATATGATATAATCACTACACAAGCAGAGTCTTTTATTCTATTCTTGGTTAGAACTTATGGCAGTGATCCACCTCTGCTATCTCTCTGGATCTTTGGGGATCTGGTAAAAATGCGCTCCCTTTTGCTTCCCCCCCCCCCAAATGTCTTGGAATTCTGGGGAACAACAACAGCAATCCACTGTCTTCACTTACCATGAATGGAGCTCTGGTACCTGACATCAAACCTATCATGGAACCAAAATAAAACCATTTTGGTAGCTCTCCCACAGTGGCCTCACTCCCAATAAACATTTCTGGCTCATACAGAAGCAGTGCAGCGCTGTTCACATCCACAGACGTATAACCGGCACCATATAAACCAGGCGATATTTTCATAAAGTAAAGATGGTGGATAGCGGTTGTGTGCCAGGATGCCAAAACAGTTGTGGACGGGCCAGTGGGAGATCACCAGATCACTAAAGATATCGAGGACGACAGAGGTGGATCACTGCTATAAAACATGGACGGAATGATGGGGACCCACAGGCAACACTTGTATTTGTATCACTTCATATCAGGTAGTGTCGTGAAAGATGATACTGCAGTTGGCACCCGGATTTGCAGCTTCCTAGTCGGCCCTAGTAAGGGGAAACGTAATTTTACTTTCGAAAGTATGTGTTACTGGTGTGAAAGCACCACTAGTGCAAAGCATACTTACTGTATTTTGAGACAAACAGTGACTTTAGTAAGGGACACGGTCATTGTCAGTTATGTTTCCCCTTATCTGGATGCAAATTTCAGCATTGTTTCAGACTCCAATGCTAATTAACTTAAATATTTTGTTCGATTTACTTACTTTTAATGTGATGTGTGAGTATTCTACAAAGTACAACTAGGGGAAAGTTTATCAGAAAGGTGAAGATGTCGTAATGCTGCAGTTCGGGAATAATGTCCACAATGGCTGTTTCCGTAATTGTGCAAAGCACCCAGTGGTATTGTATGGATCAGATATAATCAGTCTGCCAGTCCTGTGATATGTTGCTTCATCTCCATGGATTTAAAGTGCCCAGTGAACTCTTAAAGCTCAAAACAGGCACTGGTGCAGTTAGTTTTTCAGAAGCTTTTACCTACCAACATGGTTTGAGACCCCTGACGTCCGAAGTGCTATACAGCCGTTGAAGAGACGAGTTGCCCAACATTACCTTGTATGTGTAGCCTGGCATGTACGTGTATTAGGGCTGTAACAATATGCAATAAGAAACCGAAATCGCGACACTCAGATCCACGATCCTGTGTCGCGGTGTGAGAAGGCAGAATCGCGACACACCCCTTCCAACTCCCAGAGTTATCCCTCCCGTTCAGATCCAATGAATCATGTGACGCCTGCCTGCAAAAGTTGCGCTAGTTGAAGAAGAACGTGAGGAAACATGGCAACCAACCCAGAAATAGCGGATCCTCCGTTTTCATTTAAGTCAGCAGTATGGCAACATTTCGGCTACCCGGTGGAGATAAAGGACGGCAATCATGTAGTCGACAAGACCCACACAATTTGCCGTAAGTGCTTTAAAGGGGACATATTATACCCCATTTCCCCCATTAAAATAGTTCCCTGGTGTCCTAATGAACATGTCAGTGACATGCCTTGGTCAAAATACCATAAGGATGAAGCACAATAGCAGTTCAATAACCCTGCTAAACCCGCCCCTTTCAGAACGCTGCATGGTCCCTTTATATGCAAATGAGACACAGGCAAACACACACCCACTTCTTCCAGGGGGTTTCTGATTTGTCCTCTTTATAGCGCTCACTCGCTCAGCTGCTTCTCGTCTCCCCCTCCCTCCACTAGTTCTCTGACAATATCAACATGGCAGCATGCGCAGAAAACAGCGAGAGTGCCGTCAAAGGAAGAGACGTCCTACATAAGGATCGAGCCGAACAGTGCCGAACTGTAAATCAGTTAAATACACCTAGGGACAGCACAGCTGATCGCCACCGCTGATCGCCAGCAGCGCGCGGCGATCTGAATAAACTGGCGCTGTATCAGACCGGTGACTGTATGCTCCGGAGCTGGCGATCAGTTTAGGCAGCTCGCCGCTCGCCGCTGGCGATCAGCGGTGGCGATCAGCTGTGCTGTCCCTATGTATCCATGTGTCGGAGGTCTGTTCCTGTGACGGCACTCACACATACAGCGCCAGTTTAGGCAGCTCACCGTTCGCCGCTGGCGATCAGCGGTGCTGTCTTTTTAACTGATTTTCACAGAGAGTGCAGCACCGCTGCACAGAGAGTGGAGCACCGCTGATCGCCAGTGGCGAGCGGCATAAACGGCCGCTGTATGTGATCAGACTGAGTCTGTGCTCCGGTCATGGAGGACGTACTGAACAAATATTTTTAATTAGGACGTGTCAGAATGGTTAGTTATGAGCTCCATGTGACCTTTTCTTAAAAATGTGTGTGTTTGTACGTCGGTGAAATACGTTCGCTGACTAAATACGGCGACCGCTGGCCGCAGTCTGATGCGAAGTGGTGCGAACACACGTTTGCTGACTTTATCCGGAACATTAGCTTCATATATAAAATCCTCTGAGGCTGGAAGTTTGTGTAAAACACTGTGCTCCACTGTGCAGCCACCAACAGCACACTTGTCCCTCCGTGTTGACATAATACCGCTCTTCCTCCCTCGCCTGCACTCTCGCAGGGACAAGGTGGAGCTAAGGTGGAGCTCTCGAAGTAAACTTACTGGTGGGGCGGTAACATTCGCGGTGAAATGCGCATGCTGACGTCATAAGCGCAGGGAATTCAACATCGAGTGTTTTATCGCCTATACTTACACTTAGGGGAACCACGAAAACATGACGGAGTATTCTTTTTCCACACTTTGGTGACTGGTAGGGCCCCCAGAGTCCCAAATATAAGTATTAAAATGGTTAAAAAGTTGATTTTACATAATATGTCCCCTTTAAGTGACAACAGATAACGCCAGAAACATTGCCAATGCTGTCGAAGCGGCCGGATTTTCACCGCATATACGATGCTTTGCTCACACCGTTAATCTGGCTGCGCAGAGAGGGATGGGCGTTCACCAGATGTCCCGACTCCTCGGCAGAGTGAGGAAAGTTGTCACGTTTTTCCACCGCAGCATAACAGCTGCATTGAAGGAGAAACAGGTGATGCTACAGCTGCCCTTACACAAGCTGGTCACTGCAGGTGACATTGTCACAGCACAGAGAGCAAGCCGTTTTGAAGAAGAAGAATTTTCAACTCCCTTAAATCAACTCCACAACGAGTTTGGTTTTCTTAAGAGAAAGAAGTTGTTTATTTGTTTAAAGGTGACATAGACCGGAAGCTCCAATTAACGCTGCGTTTTAGTGTGTATCTGCGTCATTACATCGTTTATGAAACCCTAAAGTTTCAGAACAAACAGTTCAGCCACTGCTGAGAAAATAGTGTTGTATTGTTTTCCTGGGCTCTGCGAAGCGGATCGACACTTCCTTAATTTGATGTCGTCATCAGAAATCCTCACCACCGTAGCGCCTCCCGGTGCGGGCACTAGTCCGGGCACATCCGGTTGCGTACATTCAACCGCAGAAGAAGAAGAAGAACTAGTCTCGTTGTAGCTGCTGAGATGCAGAGCATCCACCGTGCCAGAGGGGGAGCTGTGTATCTGAGCGCTGGCCTATCTATTACGTCACTTCCAGGTACCTGGCCAATCACAGGACAGTAGGAAAGCTCTCGTTGGCTGGCCAATCACAGCAACTGTTTGGTCTGAAACAGCGCGGCTGACGAGAGCGTCAGCGAGGAGATATTTTGATCGGCTCGTTTGCAGCGATTAGGAGGTTTTTAATCATGAAAACAAGTTAATATATGTAAGTAGACCTCCATAACTAACATATCACACATGTGTGATACAAGCATTCTATGTCGCCTTTAATGTTTACTTACTTGATTTGTGGTTTGCAGCACAGGCAGTAAGCCTCAGTTACCTCAGTGTGAAACAGTAGCCATTTAATTTACTTTGTAAATGTTAATAATTTGCATAGTTAATTTTGTTCTTTGGTGTTCAGTTTATAAAGGTTTTTCAAACGTTATTTAATAAAAAATATTGTTTTAATAAAAATCGTTCTCCCCCCCCCAAAAAAAAAAATAAAAAAATAAATCGTGATACAAATCGAATCGTTGGTCAAAAATCGTGATACGAATCGAATCGTGGGTTTGGTGTATCGTTACAGCCCTAACATGTATGGATTTAAACAGTACCTAAGTAGCATTGTTTTGATTCCAATCAAAGGATGGGATTGTGTGACGTTGGCTAACACAGTTCTATATAAAGGCATTTAATATTTTAGTGATTTAATATACACTTTGCTTGTTTTTGAAGAATTTATTGCTTCTGTCACCACTGGGGCCTTTAAGGCCTGAAGCTGGCCATCAATTCATTTTAGAAGACTCCCCAGTAGCTCTCCCACAGTGGCCTCACTCCCAATAAACATTTCTGGCTCATACAGAAGCGAGCCAAACGGTCCCATCTGGAAAATAAAATAAATCCGTTTGTCTTTATTTGGCTTGGTGTGACTTTGGGTGGAGATCTGTTTGTGTGTGGGTGTGAATGGGGGGGACCTTAGGAAGTGATATACATACTATAGAACATACTTAAGTGTATACCATGTTACCATGTGTGATGCGCCGAGTCCTCAATGCCGCAGTTTTGTGTGCCTCCTCTATATCACAATATAATAACACATCAGTACCACAGCGCACTCGCGCTGACATGTTTACGGTGGCTCCGTAGTGGAATGTGCACGTAAGCCGTGCACGCACACAAACACACATGGGTGTTTACTGTATATTTAACACTCTGCAGGTCCTTCTGTGATTTGAAGTTTGATTTTCACAAGGGCAAATAACTCAAGACTAACCCAAACTTTGATGCTGCATTGAAGTGGGCTGTTTCTAGTCTTGTCCCTGCCTTTTGTCAGCTTCATCTTCCAGCTCTCACCACCATTAAAGGGGATAGTAGGCAGGTGTCAGCCTTGTACTTGTTGTATAAGTTGTATTCTTATGACATTCAGGTTGTAAGGTTGTAAGTTTTAGCACAAGATTGTTGTGATTTTTAGAATACAAGGGTGTACTCACTGTAACATTCAGATGAACTAGATAATCCAGGCTTTATTTTCTGATGTCCGTTGTTAACTGTCAAAATAATTATCAGGGCCTTTAACCTCATGTCACAAATTTGCTGTTGCATTTAGTTTTGTTCAGTATCAGGCCATTGAATGTACTCGATGCCTATACACGTCAGTCAACATAACAAGGTCTCGCTTAGGGTACATGTGTTTATTCAAAGGGCACAGACTGAAATCTACAGATTTTATAGAACATGTACTTGTACTTAAACTGTATATTCTTTGTGCATCAAACTTGAACCATTACATATTGGATTTTGGTAGATTATAAGCACACCACAATGACTCTTTGTTAACTGTGACTCTTTACTAAATTGTCCCATGTGGGTAACCCCACCCTATAGGCCCATAAAATATGCCTTAAAAGGCTTTGACAACTACAGTAAAAGTGAGTTGATTATCCTCCCTCTCCACGTTCCCTGTCCTCAACCTCTCTTTTCTTGTCCTCCATTTGTCAGTTTTCTGTTGCTTTTCCTCCCTTTTGTTCCCCATCACTGTTCAGTTGTGCTGAATGTGCTGCACGTGAAGCACTACCTGCACACCATTCACTGAATGGGCTGACGAGGCATGTGAATGAGTGATTTGGCCTGGTGGCTGCCTGCTTGGCTAAATGCTGTGTGCAGTGAGTGTGTGTGTGAGTGTGTGTGAGTGTGTGTGAGTGTGTGTGAGTGTGTGTGTGTGTGTGTGTGTGTGTGTGTGTGTGTGTGTTTCCGCATCTCTTGGGGCTCCGGTGATGACGCACATAGTGACGGGGGGAATGCTGGGGGTTGGAGTGGGGGGGGGAGTCTGGAGGAGGGAGGGGAGGTGCAGTTGGCTCGCTAAGCTCTTTGTTTCTTTCTTCTGCACCTTGACTTGCCACGCCAGTGCTTGCACGCTCTTTCTGCAGCGATCATACTGCTGTGTGGTACAGTAGGATAGAGCTGAGTAATACCCCTACATGTGTGCGCAGGGGTGTGCGCCTGTCTCTCCAAGGCCACCACGTCTCTGTTCTTAAAGTCGGGTGGTTTTAATTCAATTTAATCGTGCGTGGTGTCAGTATTTTAAAACTTCTTTCCCTACATCGTATCATTTTAAATAAACGGACACAATCAGCGGTCCCCCATCTAGAAGTGAAACAAAGTGAATGAGACTAGATGCTACTTCATAATTGACAACATGGGACTATACAACAGTTTGTCCTCTTTCTGTTCTGTGAAGGTCTGCACACTCTCTCACACACACACCTGTGTGCATGTGTGTCCCGCTGATTTGGTCAAGGCTGTTACTTATGGAAATGTACGCAGTGTTCAGAGAAAGGTGTCAGCATGTACCCTGGACTGTGAGTGAGGCTCTTTGTTCCTCTCTCACACCCACTCCATTCCCCCTTTTCTCCTCCTTTTTCTTGTTCGAGCTTAGACCTTGACCACATGCCCCCCCCCTCCTGTATGTGTGTGTGTTTTTGCAGACTACCTGATGTATGGGTGAATGAAACAGAGCGATGTCAGCTGAAGACTAAAGTGGTGCACTTATCCCAACTACCGCAGGACACAGCCATGCTGCTAGACCCAAATATCTATAGGTGAGTTGCCCTGCCCTTGTGTACTTTATATGAAGGTGCGTGTACCTTTAACATCTACTTCCACCAGGTGGCACCAGAGCAACCATGATAAAAAAAACATAAATAAAATAAATTGCCCTGCTCTTCAACGTGATAATGGATGCCAACGTTTTGACAGTAACCACATATGGTGGCTGTTTGAATCAGAACTGACTGACGCTCATAATTAAGTGGCCCTGTTCAAGTGTGAAACTCTTCCACTTGAACGGAGGCTCCATTTCATCTGTACGCTCATGTTATTTGAATTGTGTGCAGCACAGCCAGTGAGACGGAGAGTACATTCATCAGTAAGATGAGAAAACAAGGTTAGCTTTATGGTACACCATAAAAGTCTGAAAGAGGAACAATGAGCCTAAAATAACAAGGGTGGTCATCTTACCAGAGATATATGGCACACACTCTGGCTGATTTTAATTAGATCTGAAGGCTCAGTAAATGCAAGGGCTGCTGCTGGACTCTGGTTTCATAGTTGAATATAACCATCAGCACTCAGCCAATTTATGTCAAGGTTGTCCTAATGCATGAAGTCTCCAAAACAAATGAAGTGATTGGTTACTGTGATGATGCATACAGTAGGCCACAGTCTTTAAGCGTATTAACACACGATCACTTCTTATTTGTTACGACCATGCTCTCACACTTTGACCTCACAGACTCTTCTTCTTTTTTTTTTCTTTTCTTTTTCAGAGCACTTCCTCAAAAGCGGCTAAAGTGCAGGTAAGTTGAACCGGCTCCATAAATGTGCTTATGTTTGACATCGAGTAAAATGTATTGATTATATTCATAAAGATGCATTTAGTTATAATAACTTACTTATTATGCTGCACTCACTGTACCTTGGTGTGTTTGGCTTCACATAGTAGACTCTCAGCCAACAAATTAAAATAGTCTTAATCAATTAAGATTAAGAATTAAGACTTAAGAAGAATCAAGACTGTTATTGACATCATTATTGATACAAAGGCATGAAAGTAGATTCTGGACAAAAAAAACTGAACCTTGTAAACTTTTTATGTACACAGTACACACTACAAGTATCTATGCAAGAATACTCTCATCTATAGCAACTATTGTGTATGTTTATTATGGAATTTCATTCATACAAACAACTAGGTTGTGCCTTTTTGTCATTTTTCTGAAGTACAATTGTTTTGGCAGTATTTTTATAGTCCGATACAGAAATATGTGGCTGGTGCACAAAGATAGTAGAAGTAATGTGTTTGTCGGTGCGTCTATCACAATTATTATGTGTATCCAGACTAAACAGTGGCCAGAATATTCTTTTTATTAACATCAGCTGATGGAGTCTAAACTTAGTTTTAAAATTTGGATAACCTAGATCATCCTGAGCGGCAACAACATGTGTGATTTCTTGTAACCCACAATATCACCACTCCTGTTCACTGTATATCCAGCAAATTGAGGAAAAAAGGCGCGCACACACACTGAGGTCATAAGCCTTGGTATTTGGTCCTCTCACTCAAACACAGTGCCATATTTGGCTGTTTTGATTGTTCCAATAACTGACCTCAGTTGTTCAGCGCAACAAAAGCTCTAAAATGCATGATATAATGTATCTACAAGTGCATGGTATAATGTTTCCACAAATGAATGCAGCCCAGTGTCTGAACATTCAAGATAAAGCTCATTTCTGATACTGTAATCTTTCATGTGACACACTTAGAGCAACTCATCCTCTCTCTCTCTCCCTCTTTCTCTTCTGTCTCTGTGATCAGCCTGTAAGGAGTCATCTGTGGACTTGATACTTATGGGGGAAATCCATGCTCTGAGGAGATAAATCTGGGATGGGCTGGGATGATCTTCATCTCTTTCTGCTGAATTGGGGGATTGCAGTCATGAAAAGAGGACGTTAAACCATTGTTTCAAATAAACAAAAATGAAAAGAGGAAAAATGAGAACTTGAGCACAGCTAAGTGTGCAGTAAAATGGGACTAACACATTTTAAAAAAGTTTTGTATTCATCAAAAACTTATCTAGATGGTTTTTTTTTCTGAAAACAAACACCAAGCTCAAAATATTCTTAATACCTGGTGGTGTTGAAAACTGTT
Organism: Solea solea; assembly: GCF_958295425.1. Taxonomy (NCBI): domain Eukaryota; kingdom Metazoa; phylum Chordata; class Actinopteri; order Pleuronectiformes; family Soleidae; genus Solea; species Solea solea. The sequence continues at coordinate 11,868,416 of NC_081145.1, read as the reverse complement.
CTGTGTGACTTTGTCAGAAAATGCAGCATATTTTATATCTGTTTTGTGTAAAATATTTATGCAGATTTGTAATATATTTTTATACCATGGAAAAAAGCTTGTGTACCTTGGATCTTTGTGAAGGTTTTAAATAGAACCGTATTGACTGTGAGAATCTGTTATCTGTCACTTGTAGGGATATTTGAATATTCTAGTTGTAATTATATTGTACATAACAAAGTCCTCTTAACAAAATTGTCCTATTTATACTTACTGAGTGCAGTACTTATTACTCGTGTGTATGACAGTGAAGTGTGACATTGTGCCAGTAATGTCAGACTTGTATTCAATCAGATGCCAAGTGTTAACAGGAGCAATAACTCTACCATGCAACTATCTGTCATGTAGCTCTTAATCTCACTCAGTCTGAAGAGACGACAACAACAACAACAAAAAAGTGGCCGCGCACACTTACTTATCTCCCAACTTCCTCATTTCCAAGTAACGTGAGCTGTGTTTAAGGTAGTCATTAATAATACATTCACATCACTTCCATTAAGAATAATTGTTAAAAAAAACCTTGTCTTTTTTTACTGTTTGACTCTTTTGGGAACTGAATATGCTTTTGTAATAAAAACAACACAACTGACAGATGTTGACAATTGCAAGTTTCTGTGTGTAGATGGGAGAAGGGTGCAATTTCATGCTTTCGAAGTTTCCCCTATGTGCAGTGAGAGAGAGATTGGCTGGATTATTTGGCGCCCATTAGCAGAACAGCTTTGGGAGCATGCTGTGGAGGAGCTAATGAATGGGCCAGCAGGGCAGAACCCCTGCCAGGCTCAGCTGTCAGTGAACATGTCTGCAGAGACACAACTGAGTTCAGGGAGAGGTCTGCTCCACTACCCCTGTCTTACTCTTTAGTGTCTCTTGTACTTACATGCAGACACATACACAATTCAGGGGAAATTAGGTCTCCAGCATGTGACATAATGAAGCCTTTAGCTGTTGTTACATTGTTTAGTGAAGGAAAGCACTGAAAGTTTGTTGGCACCCTGTTGTTTTTGCATGCTTTATGTCTTTTTTTCAAATATGCAATATCCTGTGGCAGCTTATGGAACTGTTTGGTGGAAATTTTCTAAGACGGTAAAATGAAGATGGCTCATTCTTAGGTAATTTCCTGTCCTTCCAGTCCCAACATCAGGTCAACTTACATGTTGTACTTAGCACTCCTTTCTTCACACAATGTGGTGGTCAGTTTCAGTTTTGTCGTTCTTCTTATCCATCAAGGTTACAGCAGAACTAGCCTTTGTATTAAAAATGACTTTTTGATACATGCTGTCATTTTCAAAACTTAAAGACTCCAGACGCAGTGAAATAAGGTGTGAGGGGAGTGATTGGTGACTGGTACCAGTAAGATGGTCGTCATGTGGCAGGGGAATGCTTAGTTCACAGGATTTTCTCGAGTACTGACTTAGTGTTGTGCTGCAACGACTCATTCATTATTAATCAATTACTAAATTCATTTTGATTTGATTTTTTTTTTTTTTTTTGAAATGATTGGATGAACAAAACAAGACATTTGAACACACAGTTCAGTTTTGACCAGACATGGTGCCAAATAGTGAATCTGGAGTTCAGATTCTAGTGGGTGATGACATAACCGGATCATACTTTTTCAAAATGTTTTGTTCTGTTAAAACCAAATTTCTCTTACACGGAAGAGTGACCTCTCGTATTTTCCGTATTTGAATCCCTTTTGAAAATATGACCTCATGAAGTTGATGTCAGTTCAGAAAATATTGAAATTTAAAACGCATGTTCTGTCCAATTTGTTCGCTGTATTCCTGACCTTATTTTGCTTACAGCTTGTTACACAACTCGTGGGACTTTACACAGAGGATCACATATTTATAGTCACCAGGAAGTTCTTGATGATAAGCATGTCCTGTGAGCATAGAGTGCTGCCGTCAATGTGCTATAATTCAGTTGCATGTGAGTCGTGTTGCAAGACATTTGAATAACCTTGTACTTTTTTCAGTTGAACAACATTCCCACACTTCTATCGACAGGACTTGAGTTATTTGGTTGTGACAAAGCTGGAGTCCAAGCTACAAACAGGAAGTGGACTAAATCTACAATGGACAGTTTAGCTTAGCAGGAAGACGCGTCCTTTTTGCCATGTAACTTGCTTGTTGTGCTCCTGTTGTTTTGGTTGCAGTTATATTTGTTTAAAATGACCAGGTTTTGGAGATTTGTACGTTTAAAGTATTGTAAGCTTGCTGTTTGAAGTATGTTATATTTGTCTCACACCGTACATCGGTGCAACACCTCTCTTCTCACTCTCTGACTGAAAATCTTTTCCAGCCTCTGCTGCGATCGGTCAGCTGGCCCATTCTTCAACTGCTTAAAGCAAATCTCTTGGAAATGTCACGTTCCTTAATCAGAGAATTCATGATCCGCTATAAACACAGCAGTAGTCATGGCAACGGCGATGTCGGATATTGAAGGTCAGTATGAACCAACCATTGGACCCGAACCACCTTTGCACACAACACAGGCTTAATTTTGTAATTTTCTTAGATTTTTACAGTTGCTAATGGTTAATCTTTGGGAGTGGGAGGTCTGATTGAAAGGGCCAAAGAGTTTTGTCTGTTTCGTGATTTCAGAAGGGACGTTGTTTGAAGCGAAGAGAATTATTGATGGAAAAGACTGGCTGGCAGTGGCAGATTTAGAAAGCAGACAGCAGTATTGCCCACTGAACCTAATAATGCCTCTGCCTGTCCATGAAAGAAACTCACTTTGTTCACCACAGTGAGTGGAGCTTTTCTGCCTCCAAACAGTGTTTATGCTGGCAATGCCTTTGCCTTTGTCTCCACTGGAGAATCCCAGGTGCACAGTTTTTGTGATGGATTAGTCGCAGCCTAAAATGCAAATGTGATGCATACTTTAAAAAAATGATCAAATCGTATCACAATGTGAACAATGACAAGTGAACCCCGTTCAGCTCCATCCATCATTTGTCATGTATGACACTGACTCTTAAAATGATGTCCACCGGTTCTGCTAACGTCTAACGGCTCAAACCTGGAACCCATCCGTTGTCTGCTGCTCTGCTTTCACTTGGTCCTGAATCATCCGTTTGACTTTCACATTGTGCACAGAATCCTCCCTTTGCTTTGGCTACATGTGCCGCTGTCTCTGTGAAGAATGAAGGCATTACATCAAGAACAAAAGCGATTAGCTGCTGCTCCAAATCCTGGAGTGGAATCATTTTTTTTTTTTGTCTTATCATCTCACATTTCTGTGAGGGGGAAAAAAATGCTGGAAAGGAGTAGGCCCTGTCACTGGTAAACCTGACGAGTTAAGCTGGAAAATAAACAATGTAAGTCATGAGCTGTGGTCATCGCAACAGTAATGTGATGGCAAAGGTTTTGTGACCAGACGTTTTACTTGTCATTACATCTGTGTACGTATAAATCTTTGGTTTTGATAAATTTTTTGGGAATTTTTGGCTCAGAGCACAATTCGCTTCTTGGCAAAGACATTCCATTTAATCAACATCATTTAGCTTTGGAAATATTCAGAAACAAAGCAATAGTTTTACACAAACATGGCAGTTCAACGCACATCAGTGTGACAACAGCCCATATAAGGGATTGTGCAGGGAGCTGAAGCAACAGGCACACAGTGAGTGTCTACACAAGCAAGGACAAAGGCGTATCAGCTTTAAGATGATTGGTAAACTGCCCAAGTCTTCCTTTGTGGAAGTCACTTTAATTGGGTCTGCACCATGTTTCTGAATTGACCGCTACAGCAGGAAGCTCTAATAGTCTTTTTATTGAGTGGCTTCTCCATCTCCGTGTTTTTCTTTTAAGTCTATTTGAGGTACCGCAAGTCTGTGTTGTGACATAACTGTCCGCCCATGGCTTCTTCTCCTGGTTTTGTTTATTCCGATACGTTATTCGTTTGTTAAAGCATGTGCACAAATATATTTTGACATATTTCATTTTTGCAAACTGGAGAAACAGTCAATAATCTATCCTTAAGTGGCCCTGACCGCTGATCCCTCCTGTCAACGCGAGGACGTGATCCCGTCTAAACATCTTCCAGCTGGGGAAGCCAGTCAGTCTAGTTCCTAATGATCAGGTTATAGGGCACATGAGCTCTTTCCTCGGTGTGTCTCAGAGTCTGTTGGTCACGGAAAGCTTTTCTGTCCTCAGCGGGGAACTGTTTAACAAAAAAGAATGTTTAAAGGCTGTAAGTTATTATAAAACAATGAGTGCTATGCTGGGTCCCAGAGTATCAGTTGACCAAAGTGTCGGTTGAGAATAGAGGTTTTTAGGTTTAATAATACGGTGAGGGGGCCCAATACCACAGTCCGAGCTATATCTTTGTCTAAAGACAAAGCAGGGAAAATCAATTAAACCGAAAATCCAGTCATCATCATGTCTGAATCTCAGTATTAACAGATGTCATGTTTTTTTTTTGTTCACTGTTTATGACGTTTAACTTTCATCTTGATACAGAAGAACACCACAAACGAAACTTGAAACGGTACATTTGAAAGAGGAAAACGAGTGAGTCGCACGTGGAAGTTTATGCATGCCCTACTTTCAATACAGTATTATCTTCTCTTGCAAAACTCACTATATGACAATCATGTAATATGCAGCAATTAGCTAAATTTAGCACCTAATCCCCACGGCGACAGACATGTCACTCCTCTCTATCTGTCATTATTTCCATCTGGGTTCTTTCACCTCAATAGTGACACGTACAGAACATATATTGCTGACAACTAGTGGTTTTATGGGACGTCCATATATAGTTTAAGTATTTCTAGATCGTGTGCACATAGCATATCTAGTTTTTAAAAAAAACAAATGCATGGTGGCTCTCTCAGTACAGTCCAATACACTTCAGTATCACGAGAGGACCAAGAGTCAGTCGGCACATAGATGTTACATAAGTCATCATTACAGTTGACCTGCATGTTATGGGGAGGCCTGCATTAATGAGCTCATGTTGACCTCCGTCTTTGTGTTTGCCCAATACTCATTCACTCATTCACTCATCCCTCATCCTCTGCCACAATGTCGAATGGCCCTTTGGCCATTTACGCAGCATCTTGCTCCCTCACTACTCTCTGCTACATTCCCCCTCCAGACTGTGCAGCTGAACAATAGTAGCAGCTTTTATTTATAGACATCAGTAATTCATCAGATCCACAGCACTTCAGGAAAAACAACAGTAGTGACAGAACGATAGCGTATGGAATAATGTGTGTGTTTTCTAATTTGGGTTAGTGTTCTGTGTTTGGATTTACACATTTGAATAATTCTAATACTAAATGGCTTCTTTTGTGTCCTGTTTGTTTTCTGGTTGGAATAAATTAAGGTTTAGTTGCGTTGGATTCTGCAGAGATAAATGTGTACAACCTCCAGCGGCTGATCACAAAATAAATAATCACAAATAATCACCATAAAGTAATCTGGTTCCTAATAGCATTCATTCAAATCCTCTAGAAATCAGTGAAGCAGGAAGACGATATATGATGCAAATGTTGTTGTACACTATACAAACTAAATCTTAAATACAAAAAATAAACATTCACAAAACACTTTTTTGGGGAGGAAAATGTGTAAACTTTTATATTTTTATATATATATATATATATATACATATATATATATATAAGTAAAATGCCAAAAAATAAGCAGGACCAATTAATTGGTCTGCCCCTAATTAAAATGATGCAGATTTCGTGTTTTTGTGTGTGTTTGAGGTGGTGTACAGCAACAAAAAGGTTCTAGTTGACCAGCTGAGGGAAAGAGAGTGAAGGAACTTGGCCTTTTTTTGGGCTTTCTCTGAGGTGCAAGTCACCAGCCAAGGGTGTGGGCAGCAGGCAGGAAGAGCAGGGTACAGCAGACGGTAGAACAAATGAGCGTGCACTGGAAAGAGAAAACGGAGACCAGCAGCCTGGGAAGAAATGATGGCCAGTTGGGGCTGCCACAGTGTAAACATGTTTTGGGAGAGCATATAGCTACCATTGCTGATTCCCGGGCCAGTGTCAGCATATTTGATTCTATACGGCGCTTAACTTGTTTCAGTTATGAGATTTGTGTCTCAATTGTTGCAGGTTGACAGGCTGATTCATGAAGGTCAAGGACAGAATATGTTGTGATGACAGATGCAGAAATAAATGGTTAGGGCTGTTTTCTGTGTTCTGAACTCAGGCCCTGGGGAGAACCAATTAGTGAAGGCACATTAGCCGTGCCCAGCATCAGCTTCTCTTTAGCCCCCTGTGAAACCAAATAAGTCTCTCGCAATCCTTTAGGTCCTTTATGCTATAACATATTTCCTATATGCATATGTCTCTGGAGTGTGGATGTTGTGTTGTACCGAGGTCACCATATCTCTGCCTCTTAACCAATCCCTGCTGTCCGATTGCTCAACCATAACACCACCTTCTTTATGACAAAGACCCCATGCAGTATGAAAGAGAACTCTGTCATGTGTTCTTAGATAATGTCAAAAGAATTTATTGATGTTTGACTTGCACTCCTCAGCATTGTGTCGACATTGTTGGCCGCCCCCTCTCTGATGGCTATCAGTGCAGTGACTGGAGCTTTGCAGACTGCGTTTAGTTTCCTCTTCTGTCTTAGCTGGAGCCCCTTTTCTCTGATAATTAAATCCACATTTGTTTTTGAATGTACAGCTTGCTTTTCTTATTGCTTCACATTTTCCCAGCTTCAGCAGTGCATGACCCTGTGGCAGATACAACGCTACTGATGAATGTCCGTCAGCCTCATATGCACTTGGCAGGCTGCTCGGGTGGAAACGGAACACGAGACGTGATTGTTCAGTGTATAAATTGCCCGTTTACTGTAAATCGACGGGTTTTACAACCGTTTTCACAAGCTTCATTTGTTTATTTGTTTGTTTTGCGCAGCATTTCATCAATCGCTCTATGCATCCTCTCCCGCTTTATCCTGAACAAGCTTTATCCAAGTCCAAAGAGCTGGATATCTCTGAGGTGCTTCCTAAAAAATCTCTAATTGATCTGCACTTTCTAATCAGTTCATCCTTGAGTGGACAGTAATGCCAGAAGACTCAGAAATCTCCACAAGGCAAGCTGAGAAATTCTCTAGACCGACAGTCTTACTCGCATATGGAGATGGCAAAACCAAATATATTATGCATATGGTCCTGACACAGCTCCTGTTGGTTCTGAGGCGTATTTATCAGTGGGCCAAAAGGAAGGATGTAATACATTTTAAAACCGAGATATATCAGCGAATCTTCTCTGTTAGGAGAGACAGTCGAAATGCAACCGTCTTAAAATCCTAGACTGAATAAGTAAGCCTAAAAATCTGCAATTTGACCGCTGCCATGTCAGTTTTTGAAACCTGAAGTTCACAGACATCACCCTCAACCAGACATTGAATGGTACAGGCTGCCAATCATATAGTGTCTTTATGTGCTGTGCTTTATCACTTGTTTCCCTTTGAATGGTAACATTATTTGCAAACTTGATAACATGATCTGTTAAAGAAGACCTGAATTTGGGACATTAACTCCTAAGGAAACATTTTGATGATGTCATAAGTTGAGAGAAAGAATTAGACTGCTATTCAACGTGAGTGCTCTCAGCTCATTGGTGGCTAACTCCTACATCAGTCTCACTTTCTGGGCTTTATTACTCAAAAGCTTCGTCCATATTTATGTCGATCTATGCTTATAGCTTTTTTAAAAAGAAAAAAAACAACACACTGATCATCTCTTGCGATTTGTTCAAATTAAACGGTTGAGCTGAGATTGTTAAATCCAGCTAAGGACACACACACACATATGTATATGCTGACATGCGTGCACACACACGTAAAGAATGGGCATGTCATGCTAACTCTGGCATGGAAGCTTCCATCTGAGGGCCAGCCCATCGCTCTCTCCTCTCTGAATGGGCTCGCTAACTATCAGCTGCATTGCCTGATATGGCAATAACTGGTGACTATTAACAGTGTGAGTGTGTGAGTGGACCTTCGTGTCTTAAACTATCAAACTTGTCCACACAAATGAAGTCTTGTCTGTAGAGCACTTTCATAGGTAGTATCAAGAAGCCCTTGCATAATAATAATATAATAATAATATGGGAGGTACATTTGTGTGTGAGCAGTGTTTGCACACAGCTTGCTTGAAGTGACCACTTGACAGCTGTGTCCCCCAGATAACATCACAGAGCTCACCCTGTCTCATATTTAAGACGTCTCCTTGAAGATTTCTAATCTCCGATGACGACGCCGCTTCACGCCGCTCTCAGCTGAAGCCGTCGCTGATACAGGCGCAGTGTAAAGCCTTTAATGCACTTCAATCAACCTGTCTGTTAAATGTTTCAAGTCTCTGTCAGTTATTGTTCTCTCCGGTTGTGCGGTGAATCACAGCGGTTTAGAATGTGGACACAAAAACGATTCTTGTACAAATACCCGAGTGGTTCGGGGTCAGAGCTATCACAGCTAATGGAAGCAGGTAATGAGACACAGATTCCAATTCAAATATCGACGACGACATCACATGGACTCATTAAATGCATGCGTGCTAAACACTTGGACTCGACGCTGAACTGAATCTCTTGACCCATCATCATCTCATGAGATATATGACATCGGCACATAGCAGCAGTAGCTGAAGGCATGATGACAAGCTGCCTCCTGCTCTCTGAGAGTCTTGAGGAGGACAGTGATGATAAGGGCTGAACACAGAGCACTGCAATGTGTCTTTGTGCTGCAGTTGGGGGGGGGGGGGGGGGGGCTGTGCAGTCCCCCTGCCTCTCAGGGATCCTTTGGCCTGTGTATAATTGATGGGTGGAGTGAATAAGAGATGAGTTTGTGACCGTCAACCAGCCTGATGGGGACGGACAGAGCTCAAGTTTGGCTGTCCTCATCTGCCTGATAATGGCATTGGTGGTGGTGGTGATGATGATGATAATAATGATGATGCCCGTGCTTCTTTCCCGCAACTGTGTCCAGGACTCTGCCTGAGCGGTGCAGCGCTCGTGTCGTCACTGCTGCCTCTTCTGGATGGCAACACAAAGACGAAAGGGACGTGCCAGACAAAAGTGAGGCATGAGAAGAGAGAGAGAGAGAGAGAGAGGGGAAGAGAGGGGGAGAGAGACAACAGTGGGGTTGGTGTGTGGGGGAGATGAAGAGTGCAATAATGGAAGAAGGATAAAAAGAGAGCAGAGGATATGAGTGGGGGGGAGGGGAAGACTGTAACAGCCAGCGAGTGGAGAAAATCGCTTAAAAGAGGAGAGAGAGAGAAAAAAAACCGCCGTGGTGATCCACTTCAGACGAGAGTTAATTTGGAGAGCGGAATAAATCACATAAAGACACACAAGTTTGCAATCAGAGGCAGATCATTACGCTTAGTTTCACGAGGGATGTGTGTGTTGGCAAAAGTCTGTTTACAATATAGGGCACTACTGCAATACTGTAATCAACGATCTTTTTTACCCCCAGAATGGTATATTTTAAGAAAAGCTGTCACGGTGAAATTAACAATGTTATATGCATTAGCTATGTACAGATTTTTTTTTTTTATCTTTTGAGATAAGTGGAAGGAGGGGGGAGAGAGAGGCTGAAATACAACACAGAATGATTTGTCGATAAAGCGCTTCAAAGAAGTGGTTCAGTATCGTGGCTTGAAATATAACGACATTTTAGTGTCTCAATATGTTCCGTTTTCACACTCGTACCCTATACATGGTCTCCTATTTCTCTCTGAGGGGAAACCGTGTGGGACCCATATGTCTGAAGGTTGGTCTCCCCTCATGAATGTTATGAATACTATCATGACGAGGTCAGGTAGAGTCACTGGGATTTGGTTTTCCATATGCATTTAAATCCCCTGGTCTGATTGGATAGTTACACTGGTAGATGAGCTGTCCCTGCATGTTCATCTCCAGTACACTGCAGGGGTCAGGACCTTTACTATGACTCCGTGCTCTGCTGATCTCTCCCTGAGCCTGAGATTGATGGAAACACACACACAGGTTAGAGACGGGTGGAGGAAAATGTCACCATGTGGCCCCGTCACACATGAGCCAGTAAATGGATTTTAGGTGGCAGAGCTTGCTTTTTTTTTTTCTTATAAAAATGTGTTACAGAAGGAGAGAAAGCCTCTCACAGTTTTTTTGCTGGGCTAGGAATAAGATCGACTACTACAGTTTATGTTCAATTTTTATTTTAGCATATTTGTAGCACACCATTTTAAAATCACCTCACTGGGTATTTGTCATTATATGTATATGTGTGATGAACTAGGGTATAAATGAGATTTTTTGAAAACAATTTAGTTCCACTTGAAATGTACGTGAGATCACAAAGTCATGATTGCGAATGCCAGTGATGGCATGTGTTGCATTTGAACCTTTTCAGACAGTGACGCCGCCGCTGCTACGACGACATGCATGTGTGCATGCATTGCAGAGGTTGTCTCCGAATCACTTTCAATCTGTGTCCACGTTTTAATAACCATTCTGCCATTCTGGCACAACAATTTACATATCAATGCGGTTCTTCACAGAGGAATTACTTACAGAAAATGCAGTTATTACAGATTTAATGGAACGACGCGTTCTACAAGTGGCTCGTGAAGGAATGCATTTCCCGTCTTCCTGACGTGAATGCTGATGCTAAGTTGTCCTTGTCGTGCTCAAAGGTAACTCGTCTGTGCTCAAAGTTGCGGCAAGGTGATCCCAGTTTGAAATTGTGAAGGATAATTCCCTACTACAAGTAATCAGGGTAGCTTTATAGCTCTAATCTGTCATGAATACATTCACAGAATCAAATTGCAAAAATGATCTGTGGCATCAGTTAGCGAATGCAAATAATGCTTTTTCTATTCGTTGGTATTTGATTAAAGTGCCATCGAAATTGTGGGATGCTGCACTGTGCTCTCATCTTTTTCTTCATGTAAATAAACATGTAAGAGATACAGTATCTTTCCTTAACCACTCTTGCAATAGTCTTCATATTTGACTCTGAACTTCACTGTGAACTCGGCAATATATCTGTGTAGTTTGAAATAAATCATGTGGGGCAATATGATGAATACGCACAGAAATGCCTTCATTTATAGTTGGATTATCCCTTAAATATATGTACTGTATACAAATGTGACACACACTCAAAGACTGCCATTAGAACACAATTACGATCCAAACCCCCTTCACTTTATAGCGTTAACCACAATATAGTGCTTATCTTGATGACTATTTATGACATTTTAAACTCCTTATAAAATAGTTTCTTCTTACTCAAAGGCCACAGTGTGAATGCATCTACTGCCATCCGTCTGTCCCATCTTTAAAAATCCAAGTAGAGACATTCTACGGGACTCTGCTGCCAGTGGATACTGCAGCTTCAGTGGTGACACAGAAAGAAAGTCTGCCCTTTACACAACTGCTGGGTCTGGGTGACTGACATTTGTGCTAATGCCATCACATGAGCCATGCCATTTCAGGGAGGACGTGGACGGATGCCGCCCCGCGCTCACACCACTGTGACCACACAGGAAACTCCATCTCCATCTCTCTCTCTCTCTGTGTTGTCAAGTGAGAGCCTGTGGAGGTAAATTCTTACAGCCATGTATGGAAGTGCACTGCTGCCTTAAACGTCATGTGTTGATTTCTTCAAATGGTCGCTGAGTGCTGGGGACAGCAGGGAGGAGACGCAGGGGGGAGTGCAGTACAGCTACAGTATACTGTGCATGCAGGTGAGTACAGTATACTGTAGCGCCGTCACACCAAACATCCCATGCTATCCTATTATATGTCGTACTTTCCTACGTCAGATGAATTTCACACTTGGTTTGCAACATTTTGCCACGACTTGACCTCAGATGAATTTGTTAACGGCACGTTTTTTTTTTTTTTTTTTTTTACAGCATTCCTTGTAATGGCACGGGAGTAGAGTCTCCTCTGCTCCTGGATAGCTTGTACCCACCCTTCTTGACTCTGTGTCTTTTGGGGGGAAGGTGTTAGTTGGACGTGAAGCAGGCGGGTAGGAAAGCAGTGCAGCGAGGGGAGTTTCAGCTGAGTCTAGTGTTTTTCTCTCTGCTCCCTGATGGCTCCCAGATGTTTTTCAAAGCAGTTGGTCTCTCTTGTGTTTGAGCTCTTTCTAACCCCCCCCCCCCAGTCTCTAACTCTCTTATAACAAATCCTGCCCTCTCGTTCTGTTTGTCCTTCCAATTTTCCTTCTCTTCAGGGATCACACCCTTCATAAAACTACTCGCTTCACCTTGTCTGATCATAATCACCCCTCATCAAATAAACACTCATTCTCCACACTTATTCTCTTTATTTCTCTTTAGCCGATCATGTTTGCTCTCTGTATTTCCTCTCTCTTTCTCTCTATTTCATTGTTCGTCACTCCTGATTCGTCAGGTCTGGTTTAGGCAAACTGCACATGGTTTCTATATTAAAGGAACTACAGTGTGTAAAAGTTACCAACAGTTATTGGTGTTGGAGAACCTATGTAGCCTTCAGTTAGTGTCAAAACTCAAATTATGTTTATCCAGGTTTGTCCATTGTGGGCTTTTGTAAAAACCATGGTGGTCCAAAATGGCCGCCTGGCTCCTGATGTACAGTAAATAGAAAAGGCTCATTTTTGGCGTAATCATTTGATTTACGCGCACAAAATTGATTTGACTCTAATGCACTTTGGCACTAGTATAATTCCCTCCTGTGTTCATTCACTTGAGTCCAAATGTGGCAGACAACAGGATCTTGGTGCTGAAAAGCCTGTGGTTCAAGTGCAGAGGAAATAGCTGCATTGAAGCCCTTTCCCTTGTGTGTGTGTGTGTGTGTGTGTGTGTGTGTTAAAGGATAGACACATAGAGACAAAGTGGTAAGGACGTCTTTATAATTCCTCTCTCCTCTTTTCTGTACCTTATATGGGGTAAAACACTGGAACTTAAATGAATACTTAACCGATTTGCATTTAGCTTTGTATTACTAGAATAGCGGTAGTATTTTTGAACCCCCTGGGTTGAGAAATATCTTCATTCGTTTCTTTGTTACGTGCTAACCAGTGACATTTACCTTGGGCCGAGGCTTGAAACTGCAATGCTAATTGCTAATAAACAACGCAGCCAACGGGACCTCATTCCCAGAATGTAAACAGTGTCCGCCATCTTTGCTAACAGCTATGCTAACCAAGTGTCACTGGTGGGCACGTAACAAAGAAAAGAATGAAGATATTTCTCGACTCAGGGGAAACTGAGGGTGGGAAGCACAATTTCTCAAAAATACTACCTCTATTCTAGTAATACAAAGCTAAATGGAAAGAAAACAAGAGCCTTACTGAAGACTGTGTGGATATGTTCACCATGAACATGTGTATACTATAGTTTTAAAGAAATACAACACAAGTCTCATGAATACCAGTTAATCAGTAAACCTGTTAAGTAAGTAAACATCAATATTCAAACTATATTTGTTAAATTAAAATACTTTGTTTGTGTCTGCTGACACAATATCCTCCAATAAGATTTCTCTCATTTAAAATACAATCGTTTAAAATGTACATTTCTTCACACTATATGAATATTTTATTCCAGACTTTTCCCTAAATGTTACACTCTAAAAGCGTGAGTGTCCAGGGCCATGTTAACTACAATATGGAGACCTAAGAGATAATCTATGGCTTGGTTCCAGCGTATGAGCTATGAAGTTAATGATGCAACAGAGACTTTGGAATTACTGATAGTGCCAATGAGAATTACTGCATTTTTAAACTGTTGTCATCACAAATACCATGTCAGAGACATCTGATTAGATCTGTCCAAAAACTGAAGCAACTCACTCGCCTGATTGCTCTATTTGGGCATATTTATGTGTCTTGATGAACTGAACACAGCTCCCTCAGAGACTCTGTGACAGGAGGTTTTTCTTTCTCTCACAAGATCAGGTTCTGTGTTCACCGACAGACAATGCAGTTGACTGTAAACAGTGTGAAATGTTTTGATGACGCACGACCCACAGCAAGCACATTGATATGGAGAAGATACTGAGGGCATGGGCTTCCTCATCAGCAAACACATCCTTGTGATGTTGACTGAGCGAACTCCATGCTCCTCCACAGGGTATTTCTCTGTGTGTGTGTGGATGGATGTGCATAATTGAATCAAAGTCAGAAAGTAAGTCCCTGCAGTGAAATTGATTTATACTGCAGCACAACGCAATGCTGGTGTTTTTCATATATCACCTGTTGTGGGGAGGTCAGGATACTCAGTCTTCTTGTCTGTTCTGATGATCACTGTGTCAGCACAATTGTGAAAAGACTTGACCAACAGTCCCAACCAATCATTGTCACTGTTATGCTGATGTTAAAAGGGACCTGGAAAAAGACTGTAAACAAACAATGGCATCTGAAGCAGTGTGGTCGATACTCGAGTTTTAATAAATGAATGAAAGAACTCCACACATGGCCACACGGTTGGTGTAGTGATTAGCACTCTTGCCTTTGCAGCAAGAAGACCAGAGTTTGCATGTTCTTCCCATGTGTGCATGGGTTTTCTCCCACAGTCCAAAAACATGCAATATGGGCATTAGGTAAATCAGTCACAGTCTAAATTGACCATAGGTGTGATTGTGAGAGGGAATGGTTGTTTGTCTTCTATGTGTCCCTGTGATGGACTGGCGAACTGTCCAGAGTATACCCCGCCTATCACCCTGTGTCAGCTGATGTGATGTGGAGTTCCACACATCTTGCACCACCAGCTTTATGACTTTTGCATGTGCAGAGTTCTCTCTATTCATTGTATTAGTCCTACTAAAACTGGACTTTTAAATGAAATGCAAACCTGTTTGTTACTCCTACTGAAATTGTACTAAATCCAATCTGAGTCCAACAAAGTTGGACTAAGATGCCAAGATAATGCGATTGGTAGTTGAGCTACTAATGCTAGGCGCATGTGTCACAGTTTACTCCCCCAGCTGAAACCTGGTAATAATAGAAGAATGAAACAACACCAACAATAACCTGGCATTTATTTGGACTGATGGGGAGAGCACTTTTATTCTCTGTCAGCGTAAAGAATTGAGTATTTTAAACTTCATGGATGGTAATCAACCTTGTAGTTTGTGTTGACGTTGCTGGAAAGGTGTAGATTCAGTGCTGAGCATCAAAGTAGTTATGATTCTACAGGCTTCAAAATTTACTTGACTATGGAATAGTTATGTTGTAATATAATATGGGTTGTTCTTTTTTTAAAGTATAATTTTGTTCTGTATTACAAGAAGTGAATAAGGATGATGTTTCTGCTCAGCTTGGCAGATTCCTGTGGACAAAAACATTGACTAGATTAGGAGCCACACACCAATGATCAGCTCTCTAGTATTCGAGCGAGGGATTCACAATATTTATTTGATGCAAGTTGTTTGTTTGACATACTTGTGCTGCAGTTATGTATCAGAATTGACAGAAATGTGCACAAATGCACAGATACAAGGATACCGTAGACCAGCGGTCACCAACATGGTGCCTGAGGGCCGCCAATATGGTGCATGGACAGTTTTAATGACTGACCTGCAAATTTGACCTGACTGAGACAGAATGTGTGTGTATTTGTGTGTGAAAGACTGACAGTGTGAGACAGTTTAATAAAACAAAAATTGTGCATGTTGTATGAAATCACTTGCATGTATCCATATCATCACTGATATAGGGTATAAAAACTGTGATAATCGTAAAGAAGTAAGCACTGGAACTAATGTGTATGCAACTGAATGCATAATATACATAATTTAAATGGTAAATTGCATAAAATGTCCTAATATGGTAGCCCTCCATATTATTCTCTATAGCTCTCGGCCTCAAAAAGGTTGGTGACCCCTGACTCAGACCGTTATCAATTTTCTGGCCTTTGTGTAACATTGCACATTACTTTCTTCAGTTTGTTTCCTTTTTCTTTTAATCTTCAACTCTAAAACCAGTAATGAAAAGGGAAAAGATTAATTTGTGCTCATGTTGATGGGGTTTTGATGTAGTAAATCCATGGGGAGAAATTGCTCTTCACAGACGCAGGCATGAATGTAATTATTGCACAACAATGCTTATAATTAATTAGTCGAGTGTAAGCTGCTGCACTTTAGTACAACGATGAACCTTGCTCCAGATTCTTTTTTATCGCGTTCATTATCGCACGATGACTGTTGACCTGTCTCTTCCTCAACTCATTCTGCTTCTTTTCTTTTTAGCTACAAATGACTCTCACTTTGTGTTCTCTCCACTTCATTTGCCATTATTTACTGTATTTCTGTGCTTCAAAAACGTGTTCACCCTGCCTTTCCCTCTGCGTTCTCTTCCACTGATGACCACTTTACCCAGAAGTCCTATTCATAATCTGCTCCTTCCATTCCCTCTTCTCCCTCTGTCCCTTTCTATTCTTATTAAAAACTCTTCCACATTAGTGCTGCCCTGGCCCAGGTCCCACTTGCTTTACCAAATGATCTGTAGCATCCTCCCGGCTCTGTGACTGCTCTCTCTCCACCTTCCCTCCCTACCTCCTCTGCCACTCATCTCTCCCTCCCTCTCTCTCTGGCTTGGCATGTAAGGAGTGACGCACAGCTCCGCTGTCAGGGAGAGATAGCAGACCTGACTCTGGCTGTGACGTCATCAGGTTATCGCCAAGTTGACCTTCTGCAGAGATAAGTACTACACACACTCACTTGCACAGACACACAGAGACACTCACAGAGTACCTATTTAGCTGAGCACGAGTGTCACGATTATGGAGCTTATGCCTGTGCAGTATGTGAGAGGACACACACACGCAGTCATGTCTCACACCTCCTCAACCCAAACGATTACCAGTTTGCATGTTTTTTTGTGCCACACACACACACGAGCAAACCAGTCTCACTTTGCATGTGCAGTTATTAACGCGCAGTCCCCAGTCTGCAGCAGAAACGACGACTCGCCCATTGTTTATGTTTTGTGTTCAGTTTAAACAAAGTCCAAGGGAAAACCTTGCCACTCGACTCCAGGCAGGAGAGCCATAACTTATGTATACACAATGTGCAGCACAATCTGATGAAATAAAAGACGATTGACTCAAAATAAACTTTAAAATGCAGTTTACCCCGTGGGCTATGGTTCTACTACGTACATGTACACGGCTTCATGACATCTTTTATAGTTTAACGTGAAAGCAGATGATGCAAGAACGATGACTCAATCCAAAAAACGATTTATATATATGTATACACTACAAGCTCACTCACTCACTCATCTTCTACCTAGAATTTGAGTAATAAATAGAGAAAGCTAATTCACTCGTCTGTGATGCAGCTGTCCCAACAGAGAATACATGCCAGGCTGCCAAGTGGAGCCCCTCCTCTAAAGACAGATAATGGAAAAGTATCCCAGCTGTCCAACCATTATTGAGGTCAATTTGGAACCACAGAGCTCTGTTGCTGTGCCATCTCCTGCAGTAATGAGCGGAGGTGTGCGCTGTGTTTTCTCAGGTGGGCACTGGACCCAGATGCTCCATGATGAATGATATGAAGGTACACGGGCAGCTGTTTCATCAAGATTAGGTTCTCTGTGTACTGGACAGTAATGAACATGCACATTCAATCTTTCTTGCTTTCTTACTGTAAAAGGGCTTTTCAAGAGTTAATAACTGTGTTACTATTAATAGAAGTTGTTCTGCATAATATAACAGCGTTGTAATATTGTCAAATACTACAAAAATACTAAATTTTTTTTTTCCACATAAAATCTTTAATTCATGATTTCACTTCTGCAGTCAGTCTTATTGTGAACCCACACTGAGTGGAACCTTCACTCACAAAGCAGGAAATAGGTCCACTCTTAATATTCCTTTGAAGTGGAAAAACAGGCAGTGGTGAAGTTCAGTGGGTTTGTGTGAATACAATTAGACGGCCCTTTTTTTTTCCATTTCATTGAATTCAGATATTAGGAAATGACGCCAATGTCTTAGATGTGTTGTGGAATTTGCAGTGCCAGTGATGGTAGAGACACACACACACACACAACCACAACCACACACTCTTCTTAGTTTGACTCTTCTGTATCCTCCTCTTTCATCACATTCATTCTCCCTGCTTTCTTTGACAAGAGAAGAAAGTTTCAAAGATGTCATATTACAACCGTCCATCATTATTATCTGTCTGCCACTCGGCTGAAAGGAAACCATGCCAGAAGTGGGAGCAGCCAGACGCAGGCAGATGTTTGCAGTGGTGTCTGAGTGCAGTTTGGGTTGTAGTATCAGATGACAACAGAAACAGCAAGACAGGCTTCCCCACACTGATGACACTGGGTATAATGGGTATAATAGGCTGTGTTATAGGAAGGCCTGGAGTTTTCCTTTGTAACCACCGACTTACATCAGGCAGCCATGATGCAACATGGTAGAGGAGAAGAAGCTCACAATAGACACAGCTGAATGGGAGTTTCTTTTAAAGCTGGAGCAGAGAGAGGTTGAAATAGTGTTTCATTTGCTCTGAATTATGAAGAACAGGGTAACAAATTAACTATGTGTTAGTGGATGGTTCGTTTTTCTCACACAAGGTTTACATTACAACCCATCATTTTACACTGTAGACACGATACAAGGGCTGCACTGTTTATGTAAAATACACATGAAGACTGCTTGAACTGCCATAAACATAGATTGTTCCTCATGCTAGTTGGGATGACGGTAGCTCAGTGGTCTCAACTCAAATGTTGTGCGTTTGATTCCCGGCTCCACTCGTCTACATGCCGATGTGTCCTTTGGCAAGACACTTAGCCAGGCATTGATCTAGACGGCTGTGTTGGCGGCGTGTGAATGGGTATGAAAGACGAGTGATAGAAAATGTGCTGCACATACAGAAGATGTGCTGTGTGAATGGGTGAATGGCAAAACTGTAGTACACAGCAGCTTTGAGTGGTCAACAAGACTAGAAAAGCGTTATATAAACACAGACCATTTAGTTTTGTTTGGCCAGGAACTTAGCACACATTTAAATAATTGTTTTTGTTTTGTTTTAATTAATTGTTTTCTCCCAAATATGGTGGCCTAGCACACTTTACACCATCGTACCCCAACTACTTGGTGGGCAGGGACAATAAAACTTGTTAGACAGTCGCAATGGGGGACATTGCAGCTGAACTGAAAGTATTATATTTACATTTACTAAAATTGTAACTTATTCATCTAATTTTACACTCCAAGAAGTAAGGACTTTTTTGTTTGTTCATTTCAGTAAAACCATATGTATTTTTCCTCAATAACAAACCAAGAACAGAAAGACACTAACACCCACCATATACTTGAGTATCTGTCTGTCTGTCTATCGCAAGTTCTCACCTGTACCAAACCCTGGCGGGACATAACCCTAACCCTTATTCAAGTCACGCGTCACCGATAAAATCTTACTCCTCACCTTTGATTCACTCAATGTCCTCGCACCAAACTACCTGTCAGACCTTCTTCACCCATACAGACAGTCCTGGATGCTGTGATCTGCTCTCTGTCCCTCACAACCATCTGTACTCTCTTGGGGACAGAGCTCTCAGTGTGGCAGCATCTCTACCACCTGATCTCTGCAATTCCCCCAACTCTTTACAGCCTCAAAAACGAATTAAGACCCATCGTTTTCAAACAGGCCTATGGTCGATCACCATCCTGTTTTTCTTTTTCTACTGTAAATCGTCCTTGAGTTTTTTGAAAGGGGCTACATAAAGTTACGTTTATTATTATCATTCATATTATTAAGTCATATTGTCATTGCGATATTCAAAAACTGTACTACACAACCCCATACACTATAGTCATTTAGGCAAATTATGATCATATACTTGATGGCAGTGGCTGCTCAAATGGTTTCATCCTCTTCATCATTATTAAACTTAGACTTTTAACTGACTTGCATCTGCCGTCACATCACAGGGATGAAATAAACAACACGTGAACATTATGTAATATATTTAGCTATGGTCCATTTCTCATCAAATATGTAACGTGCACTGGTGTCTTCCATCATGCTCTACAGTAGATGTTCACAAGTCTTATTGTTACCTATAAGTAATGCAGAAGCATAAACATTACGTCAGCCTGACAACAGAGAAAACAAACGTGAGCTGATGACCTGGACAGTGACTGGGAGGAAGCTTCACGAGAATGTTGTCAGTGACTTGTGATCACGTGAGACTCACTCACAACATACTGGGCATATTTATCATCATAAATGAAAGAGGACCAACGGGAAGATTCATGGCCCTTTGGCTTTAGGTGAGGGAATCTTATTCTTTGACTTTATTTTATTTATCATTCATCCCAAGATTGATTCAATCATAATTACATGTCGATCTAAGTAACTAAAGGAACAGAATATTCCCCCATTCAGTCCGAGAAGTTAAATGTTCTTCGTGATCCAATTAAATATTTTAATGTGCTGTGTGTCTTAATGTTACTGATAGATTATTTGGATTCTTGTTTTGCATTTTCAGGGATACATATATAAATCACTTCATTACAATAAATGCATGCATACATGAGTGGGTTTCTTGCTATTTGGCCAACATAATTAAAAAGAGGGTAATGTAAACAGTGTGGATTAATTAAGGTGGAGTTGATGCTGGAGTGTTTCGTCCATATTTCCGGGCTCTCCTCCTCCTCCTGAACGCTCCACACATACTGTATGATAGAAAGTGTGTGTGGTGATGTCATAAATCTATTTTGGGGATCTCAGTCCTGCAGGCGTGAGTAGTATTATTCATAGCTTATCTGAATGGAAGTCAGTGGAAGGAGAACAGTGACTGCAAATCCCGCCGTGGCCTCTGTTGTGCCAGCGAGCTTTTACCTCCATATTTACAACGATAAAAGAAAAAAGCAAGCCCATAAGTAATAGAAATATCTGGATATAATATTTTTTTTCCTGCTTTCTATTACTCGTTTAATATTCATTCATAATTGCTTACGTTCATGGGCTGCCACCCTTCAGGCCGTCCAGAGATGGGTTCGATAATCTCTTGTGGTTGTCAGTAAGACAGTAGAAGGCCAAACCCAGAGGGGCACCTGTGATATATTGCTATGGTGGCCTCTGCACTGTTTATCAGACTTCATCCTTTTTACTGCCTGCATCTATCAGGCTCACAGTAGTTAAATACTGAAGATAAAAGCATATAGTGCAGGGCCCACATAAAAACAGCCACTCGGGTGATTTATGAGGTTGTCCTCCACCAAAGATGTGTGATTCTCAGGGCCACAGTGCGGTGACGACTGCCGCGCAACATGTCATGTGTGTCCCGTGTTGTGTTGCATTTGAGAATCAAGTGGGTTCTTAATCGAGTAGGCGCTGGGAAAAACGTTTCCAGTGTCCTGCCACTGGTTTAAACTGACACCGCAATGGTTTGTTAAAATATGTTGCCCGCAGTTTTTCTCTTTATTTGACTGACATGTGAAGATAGAGGCTGATGGAAAGGGTCAGTTTGCTCACTGTGCAGCTCAGAGGAAAAGAGGGGAAAAGACAGACACCACGATAGAAAGAAAAAGAGTGGTAGACCAGATCATCCTGAACTATTATAACCCTTACGCTGCCTTCTAATGACACATGTTCCCATCTCTGTCTGCGCTGATTATAGTGACAGCAGCCTTTGCTCATCTGAATCCAGCCGCTGCACCACATTCCTCTGATGAAGACACTGGGAAGAGAAAACCGTCTTGAAAGGGAAAGTAAGTCGTGATGGGAAAACGGCCTTTTTTCTTGCAAACCATATCACACTTAATAGAGTCATGACATTTCAAAAAACAAAATACGACATACATAAAGAGGAAATAAACCAACATTCACACGAGTACATCCATAAATTAGATCATAGCACAAATATAAAAAGGGAGTAACGTTAAAAAACAAATCCTAAGGAGTATGAGGGAGATACACATAGCACCACAGTATCAAAGTATCATACAGAAATTGAAATGTTTTTGGGGGGCTGCGACAATTATACTGACGTTGTCCTCTTATTTCCCATTATCCCAAATGTGAACATTCCCTGGACTCAGTGCTTCATCTGACATATACAATCATCAAAACTGATAAGTCCTGGTTCTTAGATACAAAAAAAAGAAAACAATAAAGGACATCCGAGGACAGCATCACCTCGAGGCCCGTGAAACATTAATCAACACATCTCCACACTTTCCGAGATGCCACGGACCAAACAAGCATTTGATATATGAAGAAAACAGTCTACAGATTCATCAAACATGAAAACAATCGCTAGTTGCAGTAAAGCCTCAACTCTGCATGAGTTATGTTTTAATGGCTTTTTTTTGTTCAATATAACTTCAGTGACTGACTCAGAATAAGTTAAAATCGGGTTCGGTTTGAAGAAATCTCGTTTTTTGGATGTGGTATTTTCCTGTAAGACGAATATTGTTCGTCTTTGTTGTTCGCCTTTCTGTCCTTATGTACATCTCGCTATTAAAGCAGGGCTTTTTTTTTTTATCAGAAAGATCTCCCTTTGTAAAGAGTTCTTTGTAATCACACACATGATATATCCTGAAATGACATGGACAGGAGTACTGGACTTATATCTTGTACATCAACAAGGTCACACTTTCTCCACATTGTCTATCTTCAATGTTATCAATAGTACTTGCAGTGGCTGATTTCCCTCCAGTAACTGACAGCGCTGACCACTTTATTTATAGGAGTCTGAGAGGAAGTGTATGTCTGACTGGTGGTAGATTTACTGGGCTGTTGATAGGGAGTGTGACACAAAGTGTTCTTTGGCCAAGCGGAGAGTTTTATGGTACGATAATGACCTGTGATGAGCTGCGTTTTTTCCCCCCTGAAATGTTCACTTATCTGATTTGATAAATTCCTAACCTATAAATTATCATGTGTTACGTGAAAGGTTACGTGTGGTGTTGATATTTTATGGATGCTGGAGTATATGTTGTCTGGAGCCGAGGTGTTGATTAAGGAGCAGCCTCAGTAAAGCTTGTGTTCACAACAGGGATTAAATAACAGGATTAAATATAGTCAATATGATATACCCCATCAGTTGGACATCTTGTTTCTGAAAACATCTCACTGTACTCCTCTGAGAGCTTGTTCACTCTTTCACAAAACTGGTATTTATGTGTGTGTGTGTGCTGTCATATTCATATTTTTATTGCTTATTTGACTGTTATTTATTCATGATTGTCTCTGGAGAATGAAGTCCTGGCAGAGCAGCAGTAAAATACAGTATATTGCACAAACCAGCGTTCACAGAGGGGAGAGAAAGGAAGAAAAACAAGTAAAGGTTATAAGCGCTGTAATGTGATCGGCACATATGTACGTCCACGTGACTTTGCATGCGTGTTATCGTCTCAGGACATTCTCAGCAGCCACCGGCATTGCTACATCGCGCTACGTTGTGTTATTTCATCCTTTACATGAGCTCATGAAGTAACATCGTGAGTGATGCCACTGTTTATGCCTCTTACAGTCGGTGCAGTGTGAGTCCAGCGTGCATTCTTACTGCAGTCACGTTGCTTTTTTTCGTATTTAGGAAATTGAACATACATGTGTTCAACTGCAGCCAACATAGCACCAATATATGATTGGAATATTTCAGCCCGACCACAACCGCTGCTGCCGTCACAACCGCTGCCACAGTCCCTCTAGGAAATATATCACCTCCAAATATTGTGTTATGTAACCGTTAAACAACTGCAGATTTCTCCCTGTGCTTCTTTCTTGAGAAACACTGGACCACAAGCGTGCCTGGAGGCCAGATGCAGATGATGGTCTGTCAGTTTGCGGGCCCATGGTCAGGCCGTCATGATGACATTAACACTGCAAGAATGTCTGTAGCACTCACTCTCAACCATCTTTCCACCCTCAGTTTGAGCAATGTAGGCTAATTCTCCCCCTGCAGAATGTGGATTGTAATGAGGGACTGCTCGTAGGGTATGTTTGTTCAACCACAGTGCTCGCACTTTAGGTAAGCCCCGTTGTTTTTGTTTTTGTTTCTTTGCATGAAACTGTGTATGGAGCTGTATTAAATTACTTTAAATCATACACAATATGTTTTGTATATAGCATGGTAGCACACAAGCTAATGGATGTTGTAGTCGAACATTTTGACGGAATATGTTTTCATATCACGGGTTACACAGTTGGTGCAGTGGTTAGCACTCCTGCCTTCTCTGGGTGATTGGGTGTGCGTGGACAGCGCATGCACCAACTGAATTACCGCCCCACCAGTAGGTGGAGTATAAGCCCCGCTCACCAAGCAGAAAAAACATTTCGATAACAGAAGAAGTAGTCACCAAGGATAGTTGTCCGAGCCTCGACCCAGACTCCCCTGCCCGACAGGCCTTTCAGTCTTGTCCGAGGGAGCTGTAGATTTGTTCTCTTATTCTTTGGTAGAAATGTGTCCTTATTCCCTGCGTCCAGACTTGTACCGCCACCCGATGGTGAAGTGAGATACTACAGGACCCTGACGTGCGCGGCATGTGCGCAGAAGTATACCAGGACCTTGAGTGTGTGAGTGAATGGTTCTCTATATGTGGCCCTGTGATGGACTGGCGATCTGTCCATGTTGTAGCCCACCTTTCACCCAATGCCAGCTGAGATTGGCACAGCACCCCCGTGACCCTCATGTGGAGGATAAAGCGGTAGAAGATGGATGGATGGATGTTTTGTCACCAGATCCAATCACTGATCATAGATTATGTGTGTATGTGTTGGTAAAGACATAGGGTCGGACAGTTATTACCACTCAAGCGATGTTGTGGAGCATCAGAGAGTGTGTAAGAGGACGGATGAAAAAAGATTTTTCACGCATCACAGAAGTCCCCACGGAACAGCACATGACGTGCACAAGAGCTTCAAACACTTTGAGGGGGGGTGGTGGTGGGGGGGTGTCAAGCTCCTTTTCATTGGCTCAGTTGCACCACATGATTT
The DNA here is from genome assembly GCF_958295425.1 of Solea solea. NCBI lineage: Eukaryota > Metazoa > Chordata > Actinopteri > Pleuronectiformes > Soleidae > Solea > Solea solea. The sequence goes on along the minus strand of NC_081145.1, from coordinate 11,843,464 downwards.
CAGTCTCTCTGCCTCTTCCTGCTCATTTCTTTCTCTCACTGACCTTTTTTTTTGTGATAGCGGCTCTGATATCATGAGGGTTTCATGAAAGAAATATTTAGACAGATCACAAGCTCGAGTCTGTGCTTTGAAACCCAGGATGGTAGTGTTGACAGCAGATACTGGAGTGGCTAATTAGACTGTGAAGCCTGTACCTCTGTGAGGGCGTCTCTGATGCAACTTGGAAAGAACTCAGTGCCACCACACAGTAACACTGTGACGATCAAGCCTCAGGAAGAACTGATTAGTGTTTACACTGTATCAATTACATCTCCGGCCTGGATTTACATTCGGTATGTTATTACTGAGCCCTTTGGTGAGTAGCTGTGTGGAGCTGATTTGAAAGTTGAGGTTAGCAGGGGTTAAAGAACTGGGCTTTCCAACATCCCTCATGTGCAGCTTGCTGGACATAAATCTAGTCCCAGAGTTCCTTTTTTGATAAAATATCTGCTGCAGGAAAGTGGAATGGCTGTCGCCTGTACAGCCAGTTTCCTGTATGGAGGCTTTGGACGGCCTGTATGAATTAAACATGGACCAAGGCCATTATAAATGACATGGTCAGGACGGCCAAATAGGGATGTTGGAAAAACAATGCGACCAACAGAATCTATCATTTCTGCCAGTTCAGGCAGGAGAAGTCAGCGACTGTAAGGCTGCAGCGTCGGTGAACACGCGGATACTAAGATAAACAGAGACTCAGTCAAATGAGTCAGACAGTGGTGGCTGCAGAGGACTGCTGCAGTGACGCAGTTTGTGTAGTGTTGAATTGCTGTTGGTATGTTTTGAAAAAAAATCTGATAAAAGTATGCATGAGGGATCCTTCATCTGAAAACAGGCTATGTCAAGCAGTACTATCAGACCTGACAGAGAGAATTAGTGTGTATGCAGCAAGGTTGTAATAGTTTTAGATTTTTCATTAGTTTTTTGTAATATGGAGTATTTGCCAGGTGCAAGATGCAAAAAGGTCATCATAAGTAATGTGTGTCATAAAAACACATGAACAACAATAATAATAATAATAATAATAACAATAATAATAATAATAATAAATAACCCTCATGAGACACATCTTCTAACAACATAACAAACTCACATAGCCTTATGTTTCACATTGCAAACAAAAACAAAACATTTTATGATGAATGAAAATACCTTTCAAAATTGCCGGTAGAGAAAAAAAAAAATACACCTCATGTGAACCAAAAATTATTATGTATGAAATAAATTTACAAAGACGAAAAATAAGCACATTTTCACAACAATTTTAGTTAGTTTTAGTTAGTTAGTTATTCTGTTTTTACTTTTTATTTTTTTTATTTCAGTTAAACATCTTTTCAAGTTTAGTTTTGGTTATTTATGCTTCTTTGTAACTGTTACTGTTACAACTGTGACAGCCACTAGCACAGTGTTGCTGTAGCCTCGGTCTGTCTTGACATGAAAAGAATCACTGTTGTGTGCAGTGTGGGAATGACGTCAAGCAACGTTAGATCTAAACATAATGAGGGGGAAAAAAAAAAGAGCTGACGGGCTTAATCAGCACTGTGTGAACACATTTAACAATGGCTCGAAACATTTTAGGGTTAGGGTTATTTGTTTATATTTAAAAGTTAATAAGTTATTAAAAAGTTCATGTGACAAAATCCCTTAATTAAGTAGTTTCTGATGAATTTGACATTTGATTACTTGATTGATTATTTGGTCAAGAACATCACAATTTCCCAGAGCCCAGAGTGAAGTTGTTTCATATTACCCATGACTATAACATACTGTCACTAATTATTATTATTACTGTAACATTATTTAAGCGCAGGCAACAAATGTTCTCATTATTAACCATAAAGAATCGTAGCAGTTTTGCTTATTTCATTCAGAGTTGAAAGTATAATTCACCTTATCAGGTTGAATGAGTTCATCAAGCAAACATAATTATTTTTAAATATTAACGTTCCTCTTTCCCTTAACAAATGAATCACTTGAGTTGTGTTTTCACACAGATAGAAGTATGGACATAATCTATAAGAGATTCTGGCCAAATCCCCCATTAATACTTTGCTTTCAAATGGTGGTTTTGCTGTGACAGTAAGATTAAAACAAATCAGTAGAGTTACACAACTGAACCATGAGCTGATAAAGCTACAACAGATGATTTTCTTCTCTTCCACATTTCTCGTTCACATTGTCAAATTGTCATGTTTTCATAAAAAGATTAATTACAAGTTCAAGCTTGAAAATGATCCACAGTTAAATGAATCACTGAGCTTTTTGTGTTTGCTGTCACTGAAGTCAGTTCAATGACGATGAACACTCCTCTGTTGCAACAGAGTTAAACAATAATGAAATCAATAAAAATGAAGTCTTGGCTTGAAAGCCAAATGGAATAAGGATAACTTTTATGACTCTATTGAAACCTGGCATTCAATCGTAACATTTTAATAAACACTTACCACATAAACTACTAAAACCTGCAATGTGTTTCTTTGTGAAGCATACATATGTTATATACAGTGTATATATAAATATGCATTTACAAAACGTGTAAGTGCCTGTAGCATTGAATCAAACTGGCTCCAGGATTAATAAAACAATATGCTACTTGTGTTCAAGGGACCAAGTTGCAGTAGTAATAATAATAAGTATTATAATACTGTAAGATGTATTTTCTCTAGCTTCACAATAATAATTTGGGGCGAAAAGAATAACACTACCTTTTGTATGGACATCCTCGTGAAGACTATATCTAATGATCAAAGGTCATTCTCAGTCATGCTACAGTGTCTCAGAGGTAGTGATGTTGTGAAAATGATATTATATATTATATTAATCTTTCAGAAATAAGCATCTCAGCAGATTATATTACGGATACGTGCGAAGCAATAAAAAGTCGTCCGACTTTGTCACCCCACAGGAAAAAGTGTTATTAACCACTTTGCCAAATTTGAATGATTAAAAAAAAAAAGACAAGAAAAAGGTTTCATATCATGTAAAATTCATTCTCTGCTCTGAAATGTTGGGGGGACACACTCAAACTTGTTTTTACATCTTAGTGAGGACAGAGGATAGAGATAATGCATACTAACCCTTACCCAATTCTAACCCTAACACTAAAACCAGGTCTTAAAGGTAGGGTTTGAGATCCTGGAAAAACTGTTAGAGCTGGCTACATTTTGAATTCACCGTTTAAGAGTATGCTGGACACAAACAGAGCTGCTTTAGCTCTAGTCCTGCTCTCTTTCTCCCTCTTTCTCTGTCAGTGGTATCTGCAGCCTCACAGCATGCAGACAGAAGAAACACTGGTGGGGTGGCAGAGTTATAGGATGGCTTAAACTATAAGGTCATGTATTTCATTTGTACGCTTGAAAAATCCGCCGTAGCTGTTTGTCTTTACAAAAGTTATTAAGAAGGACATGAGGATATTCACAAAGTATTAAAGATAGATACAGAGATGTATTGGTTTGGTCTTATGTCTCTTATATATTATCTCTATACCGGGTTTTCTTCTCTGCTGTTGCAATTTTTTTATATCTCACGGTGGGTGTCCTGCAGTGTTAGTGTGCTTGTATCTCTCACATTCTTCCTTGTCAGATACTGTCGTCTAGTGTGGTCTGAAAGGTAAACAGGACCCAGGGGGGTCTGGGAGCTCCAGTCTGAATTAACTGCTCAGTGTCAGAGTCAAGTGTTGGCTAATGGAGCCTGTCAAAATCCCTGCAGCCTAAAACCACCTGCCTTGAGAGGCCTTGTGTGGATGACAACTCACTGTAGTTATACCCACTACAGCTACACTCAATACTGTGCTGTCACACTTGATTTATGCACTAAGTAGAGAGGAATAAATGCTGCAATTAATCTTAATTAAGACATAGTAATCCTGACGGAACTATATTGGCGTCAACTTGTGTGACCTCTAAATTTTAAATGGCTTTTTTTTTTTTTTTTTACTTGTTCAACATAGTAACGGGCCAACCATAATTCAGATTTGAGGTGAAGTCTGAGGCAATATTTTCATTCATTTATATTTTTATTTGTTTTCTGTTAATGGAAAATATTGTTCAACAGAAATTGGGTGAAAGGCAGGGAACTCCTTGGACAGGCAGCCAGCCTGTGGCAGCGCTGACCATTCATGCTCGCATTCACACCTACGAGCAATTTAGAGTCACCTTTTAACTTAACCTGCATGTTTTTGGGCAACTGTCCATGGAGAAAACCCATACAGTCTCAGAGGAACATGCAACTCCACACAGAGAGGCCCTGTTGTTGAATCACAGATGTCATGACTGGCTCAACAACATGATTTATCCCAATCAAAGGAAACAACTTCAATATAAAGTAGTGAGAAACAAAAATATGCAGGATGAGTGGAACATCTCACATTTTATTTGTTATTGCCCTTTTCTTTACTCTTTGTATGCCCCTGTACACTAGGCACACTAGCTTGTCTTTTATTTCAACTTCAAATACACAATATATCTCTCTGTTAATTCAAGGAATGTCTGTCTATGTGTTAATCACAGATAACTGTCCAAAGATTTCCTTGACTGGCTTCAAATGAGGCGGGTGACTTACTAAGGGCACCGGTGTGTGCAGTGCCAACCTTGGTAGTTTTAGGACAAGCAATATGAGAGATATTGGTGGAAATAATAACATTTACCAATAACATTCCACCCTATCTCACAAGGGGAAATAAATGGAGACACACTCACCACCCTTGCCATCTATTTATCTGTATGTGAGTAGTAAATTACACACTTGACTGTTCTTTGTTAAAAGAATACAACCAGCTGAATGCTGTGCAAAGATGCCAGCAGAGTGTAGGATGCTGGCTGGGAAGATGTAAATAAAACCCACAACCAAGTGGCTGGAATAGCGTACAGGCACATCTGCACCGAGTATGGACTGGCGGTCCCAGGGTCAAGAGATAAGTTCCTGAGGGACTTCCAGCACAGGAGAGAAAAACTGGTGGTGGCTAATCAACCCGACATAGTGGTTATTGATAAACGGCAGTGGTGATAGATATGGTAATCCCAAATGTTAGAAACATCAAGAAGAAGGAAACCAAGAAGCTTGAGAAATACCAAATGGGAGCTCGAGAAGATGAAGGGAGTAAAGACAACTGTGATCCCAGTGGTGATGGGAGCACTAGGGGTAGAAACCCCCAAAGGTGGAGAGTGGCTCCAACAGATTCCAGGAATTGCATCTGAGATCTCTGCCCAGGAGAGCACAGTCCCAGAAACAGCTAAGATAATGCCCAGAATCCCAGGGCTCCCAGGACCCGAACTTGGAGGAGGTACAAGACTGCCTCTGTTCCCTTTCAACAGTTGACTGTTGAAATAATGAGACGATGAATCTGAGTAGACTTAGCCTAGCTGACGCCAAACTGCATCTCAATCTCATTTGAGATTGAGTATGAGTCTTCAAGGGGTGTAGTAATTGGATGGACCTACAACCAGTCAGACCAGTGATCCTGATGACGCAGAGCGACAGGAAATGTGTCAACAAACGTGCTGTTGTAGTTTTCTCAGAGTGACGGCTGTCTAGTAATGGCGTCTAATGACTTTTGCTTTGGGGAAATTCAAATGGAAGCTGACAAACAGCTAATCTTTGGTGGCCACCATGTTGGACATATACAGAAGCTGCTAGACGTTGCGTCTCTGTCATCATCGTATTAATCCCATCGCTAGTGATGACACCAGTGATGATTTGTGATTAGTCCCCCTTTTTTTTAGGAGATTCTGAATTTGGCCAAATTGGCGTCCTTGCCAGATGTGTCTGCAGAATCGACTGGATTCACCCAGGCTAGCAGCGTTTGCTATACCAGCCAACATGCTAATGTGTAGCACCATTCTGTAGTGCTACACAGACTCAGACTTTAAGTCTGAGTCTGTTTTATATGTATTTAAACCTTTTAGAAGAAATAGCTCATGAGACTGCTTATAGAGAGGGAGTTATCTCTCTGCAATGTTACTCCCGTGTTTCTGGTTAGCACTTTTCATTAATGCTGCAGACACAGTGCTGGTTTGACTGAACCCAGCTCCCTCAGCTTGCATTACCTAGAGCTTTTATATGAGCCGTAGAGACACAGTAAGTGCAGGAAACTTTTGTATATTGCTAAAAAAAAAAAAAAATCTTTGTACTGTCGTGTTCGTATTTTGAGATATGAGAAGTACAGAACACAGCTGTGGGCTCCGCTAAGTGAAACTACCCTCGTAGAGCACGTGATACGGAGAACTAAGATCTGTTATAGTCTATATGTTTATGTGTCGGTTCAATAGATGGGGATGAGCCATGTGCCGTAGTGCTCCCTTGTTGACGCACAGACTGGGTCTCCAGCCTCTTGGCACGATGTCAGCGAATCAGAGTGAGCCGCACCCAGTCCCTCCTTTCCAGCGGCTGCTGTAGGACCGCTTCATGAACTGTTATTTTGTATGGTGTTGTTGAGCGGGCGACTATTTGCGTGGTGCTGTGTAGGCGTTAGTTATTGTTTCAGATAAGACGTTGCCTCTTTCCGGGGCGCAGGTTAATTTTGACCAGAAAGCAAATCAGTCAGTGTATTAAAAGTCTATAAAAGGTATGTTCCCACAGTACCTATAGTTTAAAATGGGATTGATTTATTTTAACTTTTTTTTTTCTTAATTGTTCAACATAGTAACGGTTGACAGAGCTACTGTACAGTGCATTCTTTTTTAGTGATAGATAAAACAATATGAAAAAGAGAATACACAATAAGACTGCAGGATCTGTTGCACGGATAAGTTTTTATGCACTGCTTTAAAGTAACAGCATTGTAAATTGTGATTTTTTTTTTGGTTGTTTTGGAGAGTATTAAGAGGTAAATTTACAGTAAAAAGGCTCGATGGGTTTAAAAAGCATCAGTCCATGGTTGGAGCGAGTTAAGTATGCACCACAGTTCCAAAAAAGACTTTAAATGAATAAAATAAATAAAATAGCAGCGTTTAATACATCTCTCAATCAGCAAAGTCCAAACAACCGTATCGTATAAAATGCAGTGGTGAATGTTGTTATTATCTACAGTAATGAACCTGAGAGCAGAATGGTAGACTGAGTCTCAAAGGTTTTCTCTATTTCAGAGAGAAAAACCTCTTACTGCAACTTTGCACTGTTGTTTTTATTTTATTACAGGAAAAGTCAAACTATTCTTTATTCAACAAGTATCCACAAATGTGCACATAACATGCTTTAAACCTCTCGTCAATACACAGTTTTTTGTCAGATCATCCGCCTGAACACACGCACATCACAAATGACAACAAATGACAACAAACAAACAATGCTCCTTGACACTGCCTGCTGTGAATATTTACGCAGCATGCTGGCAAAAACATTTTTGTAAAGTCTTGACACACTGCAGCTTCTTCGTTGCACCAGTGTGACTGAACACTACGATTTCACCTCCTGTAGTCAAACTTCTACTTCAATAATGGATGTTTATATCGACCTCTTATGGTTTATGGTGATATATAAATCCAGGTCGGGTATATCCTGAATCTGTATAAGCTCTGCCGCAAAACAGGCTGTTTATGCCCTTTAAATGCTTACCGTGGGTCATCCAAAGGTTGAGGAAAGAAGAATCATGATGTCAATGTCTCCTGCAGAGCACATTACACAGCAAGAGATTCTTCTTTGTGCAATGGAAACTTCATGAAGCTTCTCTGCCAGCAATCATGGATCAGCAAAATATCCAGCCAAGCCAACTTGAAAACACTCAAGTATGCTCTTCCCAGATGGCGAGCCTGCTGTATCATGATGTGCAAGTGCCCTCAGCTGCTCATACAAACAAATATTATGTTGTCACACACATGCAAATGTGGCGTCAGGCGTGCTTTTGTCACGCAACACTCAGCCATCGTTACATGCTCATACATCTAGCCAAATGAAATGCGTTCCCTTATCTTTGGATTCCTCAGCAGAAGCCCCGTCTGGCTATTCAAGCCAAACTCAGCGTGCACATGTAGAGGAAGGAGCACTTTTTTTATCGTGCACTAGAGAAATAACAAGCCCTGCTGGATTGTCTTGCCCGGCGCAGATATGATCAGAGCCAGAGCCCGATGGTTAGTTCTGTCTGAGAGCTCCAAGTCTTTGGCTTTTACCACTTGGACTACGTGGAGGCCCTCTCTCCAGGGAACGGTCCATCTGAGGCCAAGCAGAGTAAAGTGCTGTAGGAAAAGTCCACGGCCAACACACTCTGCTCTGAACACCAGGAAGTACAAAAAGGAAATGAACTGGGCCTTTGGAAGTCATTAAAGCCCTAATCTCATAACACAGGGGCAGGACAAACTCCAGCAGCTCCCAACGTTTCCCCTGTGGATATTTGAACCAGTTTTAGTCGTAATCTTGTCGTAGTTTTGCTGATGGAGACCGTATCCCTTTGATTTGGTAAATAATTGGTTACAATCATGATTTTCTAGCACAAATTACAATAAATGTTCTTCCAACAGAGAAATCATTATGAGTTATAAAACGGTCAAGTGTTCACTAAATAAAGGATTGTTCTTTTCTAGTCTCCTTTGTTGTGACTGCTCCAAGGTTCCGTCATTAGTGTCGTCTTTAATTTGTTGTGTGACACAACTCTCCATCAAAGTGGTCGGATAGTAAGGAGAACAGTGCAATGCACAAATCGGGCAAATAGGGGGGAGGGTTTTAAATTTTTCAACACATGCCATTTTAGCGCTTAAATTATTGAGCGCTTCCAGTGAGCCGTGAACCTGTGCATAATGCAAACCCAAAAGAAATGTTTCAGTGCCACACATTCTGAGACATCCGGCTCATGCGCGTACACAGCAGAATAAAAACCGGTTACAGATGACAGAATGAAGAAAGGAGGTATTTCGTGGCATCCTAGGATTTAAAGGTCAACAATGTGTGACACCAATTTATAGAGAAGTCAAGCTGGACTCACCCGTTCACTGATTTATTCCTTAGGGCTCATGTAGTGATTGACACCGTTTAAATGTATTGTTGTCGAGACCAAAGAATGCAGATTAGATAAAAACTGAAGAAAATTCAGATGCCACTTTGCTTTAGATGGAAGAAAAGTAATGTGTATTTAAAATATTTTGAGAACTCTGTGTATGCTGATAACTTTATTAATGTAGAGCAAGTCGGAGCTCAGGCTGCAGCCTAAAATATCTCCTTCTCAATCATTATTTCAACAATAACATGAATTTCCACTGGCTTTGCCTTTAAAGGGTAACAGGGATCTGCTGGTACAGAGTGTCTTGCAGACTCTTATAAACACTCCTGACACTGGGTAATGTTCAGAGTATCCTGGGGCACACATGCCTTCTGTGAATTCAACCAAATCTCGTTGGCTTTGAACAAGAGAAGTCGCACAAAGCTGGTCATTCAGTAAAAAAGAGGAGTAAGAAGCTTTCGAAACCAAGGTTGTTTATTTTTTTCCAATTTCCATGCCTTAGAGATGCAACAATAAAATCTAGGTTTTCATGGTCAATTAAACATGCACCAACACTGAATCGCTGTTTAAACAATGTCACTAAGTTACGTCTTATAACAAACCCGCTGCTGATTATTGATAACTGCTGTAAATGCATTCAGCGGTTGACAGTTGACGACTTGGAGCAAAACAAGTGAAGGATAATGTATCTGTGATGTCATCGCCATCGTGTTTTTTTTTGGGTACCATCTCTTAGGTGTCCCTCTGTTTCCTGTGCAGCACTCTGACAGTTTTGAGCCCGGTAATGCTGACATTGCAGAAAATATCAATTCATTATTAAAACAAGTGAGTTTGCAGTTTTTCCTTTTGAAGGTCGTTTTTAGAAAAGTATCAAAGTGTACAGGTTCTTCTAACTCTTTCTCCTCCCTCAGTCCAGCCCGAGAGCAGATGTGCCGTATCAGGGTTACAATATTATGAGGTAAGAATATTTTCATTCCGATCTTATGTAGTGAATCATTTATAACATTTGGAATTCTACCTTATAGCACATACTGTATTGTTCTAGGCAGAGACTCGTGATTGGCAAGGATCACGTACAATTTTCCCCCTGGTGTTTACAATGCTCGGGCTTAACCCAATGACAAGTATAAGCTGTTTGAGAGGTTTCTAATTTTTGTCAGTTTACTTAAGACAGCCTTTGCTCCATTAAATGACGTCAAACAGCCACTGGAAAGACTAAATAGGGCTTTTAAAAGTCTGCTGCTGTCTACACAACTGTCCGTACACTGGTCCTAATGGGAGATTGTGAATCCCCCTCCTCAGCTGATAAAGATGGAAAAGTCAAGCGGTGCTTTATATTCTCAAATTAAGGGCAAAACATGTTGCCTTAAAAGTCTCTGTTTACACTGTCAAGCAGGTACATGTTCCCCATAAAATGTTATTGATAGAGGAGGGAACAAGAGTGTGGAGGGTTTGTAAATGGAGGCCTGAATCTGCCTGCTTCCTCTCGAGGAACCACGCACTTTATGGATAACTTCCTCCTCTGTCCCGGTCCAAGAGCGGCTTGACGTGTGCCGGCGCCATGCTCTGTGATGGCAACCAGGATAAACGGTACAAGCAGCGTGGGATACATGGCAGCTTAAAAGCCTCTGTCCCAAATAACATTTCCAAAGACACACAAAGGGAGAGGGGCTGTCAGAATCAAGATGAAGAACAGCCATGTAAGATGGAAGCTTATTGGGCAAAGCTGGGTCGCGGCTGAGCGGCTGCTTTCATGGGGACAGAGAGTCTGCTGTCACGTCCCTGTCTTCTCTCTCTCTCCGTCTGTTTAGATGCCAGTTTGCCTTCCTGCTGTTGTGTGTGCCAAAGCTTCACCAATCAGCCGACATCAAGCCGAAATCTCGTTCTTCCCTTGTCATCACAGAGCAAAATCCTGTTGTACAGTAAATCACCTGATTTAGTTCTTCAGGGGCAAAAAAAAAGTTTATGTAGGACCACTCATGTCTGGAGGATTTTGGCCCCGAGGAGTGGAAAGTTGACTTGCATGTTTCACCAAAAACCCACAGCAGTTGGCTCCTTCTGAGTGGTACCCAAATTCTTCCATAGGTTTGTTTTCATCTTCAATGATCGTTTACGTCTGGCATGTGAGAGAGCAATAGCTTGTTCTAGAAATTCATCTGTGTGCGATGTTCTTCCTAAGTAGCCAGACACATTCTCTGATAGCATATTTACACACCGGGAGAATAAAGTGGTCAGCCAGCTTAGGCAACGTCACTAAATTTATTTCTTACAGCTTGGAATCTGAACTGTTCTCCCCAGATACTAATTCTAACACATAAACTGAGGGGAACTGCCAAAACAGAGAAACAAAACCAGTGTTCTGTTTGTAAAATCTGTAAAATCTGTAAAACTCAGTGTCTGGAATTTATTAGGATAATTACTGTTGGTCTGTAACGTGAAATAAGGCAACCAGAAGTTCATAATACAGTGCATTGTCCTTTTTAGCTTTGTAATTAATTAATATAACTGACGCTTTTGACCGGACTTTAAGGGGCAGCAGAAATTCCGTCACCCTGTTTTATTGAGCACTAGAAACACAGCAAATAATAATAATAATAAAATCACATTATTGTTGTTTTTACACTTGGAAAAGTGGAAAAGTTAATTGGCATATTGAAGGTAAATGCAAATAAGTGCAATGGAAACCGATTCAGATTCAGTGAATAAAGCATGATGTTTACATATAATGTGAGGGAAGCATCACTCCAGCTTCAGCAAAAACGGCCGAAACGGAGGTCAAGAGAAGGAATCAGTGGACTTATTACAAAACTACAACATTATTTGACAATGCGAGAGGCAAATATTACTGCGACCATAGATGATTTTTTAGCTTGATTTGCTTCATTTACGTCACAATGTGCCCTCGGATCCTTCTTTGGTGATGACCCAGACTCTGTGCCACCTACTGCTTATCTTGGTGAACTCATTTTTAAATATCTGTGAAAATGTGTGATACATTTTAAACAAAACCAGGTCACAACATATACCGTTTTAAGCTGATACGGCAAACATGCAGCAAACACAATAACTGACTGCAAAAACACATTTAGTAAGGAGTGTATTAGATTAGTGTTCACTTGTATATCCACCCCCACTGGATTGGGAATATTGCTAAGAGTTGTGATGCCACTGTGAGGCATTGTGATTTTTCCTCCTTTCATATGGAAACTGGGATTAGAGATTTAAAGTCGCATGTTGAACAGGCTTTTAAATATCCGATCGATTAGACTTTTCCCAAAATGTCAGTTGCTTAAGATCTGACAAAGCTGGCTTGTTTGTAGCTCGACTGTGAAGCACTTTTAAGTTAATCCATTTGTCCTGGAAAGAGTTTTATGAGCAAAAACTGCACAGGATTTACAGGGTTTTGTCATCCTGTACAGGTCTGTTTGATCGTCCAGCTGAGGAAAATCAACAAAACTTGAGTTGCACGATTTCATGATGATTCCTAATAAGGGTTTGTTCCAGGTAATTAGTTATTTAAACATACGGAGCGAGGCAGAAGTATGTTGCAGTCGAAAAAAAAAGAACTTGTTTGATTATAGTAGGTAATTATGCTTTTGGAAAAAGCTGTCCAGTACCCTTGTCTTTTTTCCTGACTGGAAAGATGCTGTGGAGCACTTTAGCCATTAACTCCTGTTTCCCTGACAAGTGAATAGAGCTTAAAGATCTGTTTCTGGGCCTGACTTCTCAGCAGCATTCCTCATGTTTAGGAAAACATGTAAACTGACGTCAAAAAAAATAAAAGTGCCTTTGGCCTGTCTCGGCTGGCCTAGATGCCCATATGAAAGCCGACTTTTGTGTGCCGGACAACTCTAAGGTGGACGGCCAGTGTTTTTCCTGGCATGTATTGAACAAACACGCACCAATTACACTGAACTGCCTGGTGTGTCAAACCATGATCTACAGTTTTATTTTGCGTCATTTGAAAAAGCCTGACGAAGTAAATCTCTGCTCTGCAGCACAGAACGACGGGAGATATACATAGAGTTCAGCATAATGCCACTTCCTGCAGTTTCTCTGTTTTCATATAAAACCCAGGCTCAGGCAAATGTTGCTGAAGACAAGTGCTTTGCAAACCACACGGTCTGAGCGAGCTTTGAAATCTATGAGCTGAAATATTCAGAGCTCACACATGCAACTTTCCTAACTCGTCTGAATATATATGCAATAAAAAGTGCGGCTCCATTCCCTCTCAGACCCTGGAATTGCATTATTCATCTTAAACAGTGTTTCAACTTTCTCTCTCTGCCCACAGTGCTCCCACACACACACACACACACACACACACCATTGAATTAAGAACCTGTCTTCAGATTCAATCACAATATTCTCCCCCACCGTTCTCCAAGAACCGAGCCCTCGTTAAGTGCACGTTATGTGCTATTTGAGCTAAAAACATGAAAAAAACAAACAGACTAAAGGTGACCTTATATTTTTCCATCGCAGATTCATAACTGTGTTATAAACACAACATGCTATGCAACTATATAACTACAACATTTGATTTGTTCCATACAATTCATATAGTTCCAACTCAAGTTGACATAGATCTCCACATTTGTGTCTTAAAACGTAAATTAATTGTGTGGCGTCATTTCAAAATGTTCAAAGTAGCACACACACACACACACAGAACAAATCCAAAAACACAACTAACCTGTAAAACTCCTCCTGTGTGACTGATAATTCCTCCTGTGACTATTACACAGCTTTATATTATGGCATTTTTATGACCAGGTCTTTTAAGAACCAAGGTGTTGGACTTAGTGGCACCAGCTTCCACTGGTGAAATTGAAGTGTGGTGTTGACAATGCATCTTATCTACAGTATGTACATGAAATGTGCATTAAATATAGAGAAGGTCAGTCTTCCATCTGTAATGTGACACAGTTGAGAGTTGCTTGGAAATACTCAGGAAAGGTGTAAAAGTACTGCATTAAAAATACATAACACTAACATTCAGCCAATGTCATCTTTTATAAAATCTAACAAGTAATAAAAAGATCAGGAATATCACATAACTAAAAACAACTTTTTGAAGTCTGAACAGTGTGTGAAGTTTGTCAGTTTTAGTTCTTGTGCACACGTGGCACGCATACAATACCTGTTTGGGTTTGACATTTTGTAACCTCTCTTGTAGATACAGTATGTTACAGTCTGGCATGTCTGGAGTGTCAGCAATGATATTTACCAACAAACACAGAAGGCAGGTGGCAGTCGGAGCTCGTCCTCTCTAGTAAATTGTGGCTATTCTTTTCTCTTTTTTATCAAACTGGTGTTTGGTCTGGAAAACATTTAGAGAGTTTGTGACGAATGGAAGGAAATCCTGCAAACTATTGAGCAGATTGTCTTTAAAAGAAAGGTATTGATTGTGAAAAGGTAATAATGACAGCGTTGGGATGGTTTCGTCAGCTTTGATCTGTGTATTTTATATATACTTGTATCCAAACATTTAACTCATATTGCTCTCTTGACTCCGCTGATGAATCCCTGGATTGTACACGATTTAAACTGGAATATTGATAGAAACACTTTGGCAGAGTTTGAAATCACTGATCCTGACTCATATATAATGCAGATCCTGCTTTAGAATCTTGTTCTTTTTTCTGCTCTGATTGTTTAATACACGACGTTCGGGCTGACAACATCAGGTCACATGCATGTTTCTAAAAGAGAAGGAAGCTTGTCAGTTCCTCGGGTGCCCAGCCTGCATGCATGTGTGTATGTCGATATGATGGCAGGGGCATTTCTGTGTGTCTACTTGTATTTGTTACCGTTTCTGGCATGAACACTGACCTTGTCAGGATCAGTAATCCTCATGGAGACCAAAACCTGGTCCTAATGAGGCATTACCTAATTTGTGAGGAACTGGCTAAGTTTAGACGTACTGGTTATCTACTGGGCATCAACTGGGCATGGTTAAGGTCAGATATAACACCTTGTTTAGGCTGTCCAAATGAATGGAAGTCAATGCAGTGTCCTAAGAAGAATAGTAGTAACCACCCCCCCTCACAATCTCTGTGTGTGTGTGTGTGTGTGTGTGTGTGTGTGTGTGTGTGTGTTCACAGCACCTCTGTGGAAACTTGGACATAAGCCAGCCGTTCCGTTGCCCATGAGGGCTGGTAAACACGCTGCAGTATATCTCACTCTGTGAACACAAGTGGCAAACATAGTGTAAACGTGATTCCATCACTTCATTCAGCTTCTTGCTCCTCTTTTTTGTGTGTGTTTCAAATATCTGAATCACACTGCAGTCTATTTCATGTTCTTCTTCTTCTTCTTCTTCTTCTCCCTTTAGGGGTCACCACCTCCATCTTGCCCTATCCCTTGTTTCGTCTACTGTGACACCCACTGTCATCGTCGTGTCCTCCCTGACAACATCCACCATCCTTCTCTGTGGTCTTTAAATGCATGATATACTGTAGGTGTTATTTTTTTTAAAGGAAGGTTATTACTTATTATCAAAGTGTGATTAATACGACAGCTGCTCTTGATTTATAGATTAAGATTAGTGTGAGCTATTGTTAACAAGCAGGTTTGCTTTAAGTGTAAATCAAGTGAGATGTACATGATCAGTCTTTTTACAGATGGGTATCAACAGAGTGTAGGAGATACGGTGGGGGTAGAGGGAGGTGGTAAACAACTCTGTAGGAACTCTGTAGGGTCTTAGGACATTCACACTTCCTGAGTATACATCAGATCTGTCATCTCTAGCCCCCGAGGCCAGCACAGGGCTGAGCGAGGTCACAACACATAACTGAACCCTCTGCAACATCCAAACCAGATGTCGGATGAATTGCTTCTCATAAAAGATTCCTCTTTTACAATGGACCCTAAGAAAAAGAGAAAGTCCATTACCTCTGCATTCCCGAGTTGTTAAAATTCTTACAGGTAATTCACTATGGCCTCTAGGCATGCTTGTAGAACTAGCTCAAATAGAAAGAACCTGTCTGCTCCTGATATAAAGGTTATAGTGTCTGCTGAGGACTGAACTGAGGAATCAGAGTTTGCCCACAAACTACAACAACGTTGACATGAAAAACAGGGTGAGTTTTATTCTTCCTGGTTCTCGTAGGAGAAACAATGACCGCTGGCAGCTTTCACTTTAGATCACGTGGACATTTCTCCAACTGTTCAACATCTGGATGAAGTGTACTTTTCTCTCATGTTCCTGCTCCTGACATAAGAGATTTGACCCTCGGATGTAACAAAGACCAAAATGTGACATGATATCCGAAAAGTAATAAGGATGCATCCTGGTTGTCTGGCCAGCTTCACCTCCTCTCTCTTTATGTCTTCCTCTTATTTCTTATTGTCAGTTTATAAAACATACTCAGATGACTATTCCAACAAAAAAATACATCCGGTCTGATGAGTAAAATAAAGAAAAAAAAAAGAATGTGATAAATCTGCTCACACTTGGATCCAGCATCTGTCCTGTGTGATATAATGCATTGAAAGGACTGTCTGGCACTCAGTCAGCATGTGCTGAGAGATGTGGGACAGGACCTGGCCTCCTCATGCTCCTATCACTCCCTGTTAGCGCTTCTTCTCCTCTCCTGCTCCTCGCTAATCACAACTGACAAGGGATACACAAAACTCTGTCCACACCAGCGGACAGAAGGAGCTGCGCTGACCTCTCCCAGTTGGAGTGAAAGCGCACAGGTACAAGTCCTGCAAAATGTTCTGCCTCTTTGTTCTGAAGGCTGCAGACGAACACAAACACAAGCACATGGCATGAGAGAACTCAAATGTGTGTAACATTTAGGAGGGTTTGTTGGCCCATACGTATGTTTTTAAAAGTCTATGATGTAATATAAACATTGATTTTTGTAGCCCTAGAATCAGCCTTAGTGACGGTCAAACATTCCAGGTGCCACACGTGATCGGCTTCCTCGTCGACAGCAGCTTCTGGTTCGTGGCTTCCCATAGGATTTCACCATGTCCCTTCATTTGTCCTCCAGTTCTGAATGTACCGTCTTCTTCAGCTGGAAAAAGGTGTCGTAGGTTTTCAGTGGGCTTCAGTTTCTGTAGTTGGGTATGCACTGGGTGGAAGACTGGCCCAGTCAGCTTCACCAGAGCCCTGTTAGCCGACATTCATTTTTTCCACCTCCTCCAACACGGTTGTCGGGTTGGACTTTAGACTGCGTTCACATGGGATCATTTTGTGACGCGATGGGAGCGCTGTGTGCGCAAGTCGCTGTATTTTAAACAGAAGTGACGTCATTTCTTTTCACCATCAGGACAGGATGACAGGGCCGTCATCCTGTGTGGTTTTCACAATACCATGCAGAGCCGGACCCAACGTGACGGGTTTCTGAATTCAACGGTGAAACTCGCTAAGTTGTTTCCGGCTCCGTACGGTGTTGTGAAACCACAGAAGATGATGGTTTCTTCTCTGCAGATGACGTCCACACACAAAAAATAATAAGTTTCCTTGAGCAGAGTTTGGCCTCAGGGAAGTACGTGACGTCATCTGCAAAAGTAGAAATATTTCAACTTGAGCGACAGATGCGATTTGTGCGATAAGCGCGATGGACCCTAACCCATACAAAGTCATGCATTGACTTTGTATGCAAAGTTGTTGCACGGCTAATTTGTGTCGCGTCCGGTGTGAACACAGCGTAAGGAGGCAATCAGTCTCTTGTGCCATCATGATCCTTCTGCATCTTCAATGCACAAAATCACAAAGCCAGAGTGTGTGTTTTGCATTTTAAAGAGGAAGCTTCAAACAAGGAGCTACATCTTCTGTGGTATGTTAAAGCCACCGTAATTGCGTAATGCACTGGGGAGAGGGAGGGGTGAGTGGAGGAGTCCTCCGTTTCTTACCAGAATATCAGAGAGAATATATCCTGTGAGCTGCAAAAAAAGCCTTTTTAATGCCAGAGGTTAGAAGAGACTGGTCTGAGATGATGGAAAGGCAACAGTAACTCAAACATCACCTGTTACAACCAAGAAATGCAGAAAACTATTTCTAAAAATGCAGGACATGTCACACCTTAAAGCTGATTGAAGACTACACCGTCTTCTACTCTTTATTATGTGTCATGTGTACCTAAAAGTGGCTGGTCAATGTAAATCTGTATGTTTGTGTGTGCGAGAGAGTGAAAGGAACTGACGGTCGCTTTGTACGTCAGCATCTTTGTATGTGCATCAGCAAACGTGAGTGAGATTACATGTGCTTGCTGTGCTGTACTCGCATCTATATTTGCATACGTCCACCTTATGTGCGACGGTGTGATCTCACGAGAGCGCTACGTGCACGTCTGAGGGAGCGCACACATGTGCCTCCTCGACTGTGAGCACACGTGCTCGCATGTACACACGGAGGGTCTGCGTGCGGAAACGCTGATGGAAACCTTCAACTGACGCAACATATCATCGGTGACACTTAAAGTGGGATGAATATTTCAATGGCCTGATGGAGGGGGGGAGTGCAGAAAGAGTCAAGCTGGAGTGCAGCCACACAACTATTCTGGGAATTTCACTGCTTAACAGATTGCAAATCTCTCCTTTTTTCTCTTGTCAGTACCCAGACACTTCGATTCAATCAGAAATACATTTTAATCTTAAGGACGTTTGGTAACTTTTCAGAAATATTACACTAAGACCATACATCCATCATTTATGACCTTTAGGGGGTCAGGGGGAGGCTGGAGCCAATTCAGGACAAGTCAGTCCGTCACAGGTTTAAAGCTGCAGTATGTAAATGTTGCTGGATGTCAGTTTGGTCTTCGTGAGCAGAAATGATGTAATATTATTTGCATGGTGTGCACTTCATGGGCCACATAGCAGGGTCGTGGTTAGCGATGTTGCATTGCAGCCAAAACGATCTGGGTGCACGACCCGATCTGAACAAAGGCTTTTCTGCACGGAGTTTGCATGTTTGCACATGTGTGGGTTTTCTCCAGTTTCCTCCCACCGCCCATAAACATGCAGAGGTTAATTGAACACGTGCAATTGAGCACAACGTGATGTGAACGTGACAGTGAATGCTTGTTAGTCTCTGTGTGTTTACCCTGCGATGGACTGGCGACCTGTCCAGGGTGTGACCCCAGCTTTTGCCCTGAGTCGACTGGGATTGGCTCCAGTGACCCTTGACCCTCATCTGGAGGATTAAGTGGTGGACAATGGATGGATGTGTACTTCACCTGAAAACAGGCTGTGTTAAGCAGTGCAGGGGGGGCAAGTGTCTTCACTAAAACTTAAAATTAAAACACCTATTAATGTAAAAAGAATGGGCATGGAAATGTTTCTTCCTCATATTGATTCCATTCTGATAGGGACTTAGTATTAATATGTAAGGCAACCTTGTTGTGGAAGTTTATTTATATATAAAAAAAGGAAAAAATCAAAAATGTCTATGTAATAATAAATAATAATAATAATACAAATGTATGTGTATATTATGTGTAAACTCAGATGTGGTGACTGGTGAGGACAGTGTCTGCTCAGCTGCCTGAGGGAGGATTTGGAGGGTTTCACATGCTCCCACATTCTCTTGCTCCCTGTGTGGAGTGGGAACTCGGGGGTGTGAATGAGCTGAGATTCACGGCTGGTTGCAGAGCGGGTCACTCTGGATTTGTACCTCAAATGCCCAACAATCACCTGACGGACACTCACTCAAACTGCTCAAATCCCGCAGCGGCAGCGGCATTTATCCTCGAAAGCAACGGGACAAGCCTCTGACATTTCGGTGGAGCGTGAAAAGTGGCCAAATGGTGGACACAAAGAGGAGCACGGTTTCGGTTTGCCGCTGAATACTCGCGGAACTGGACTCATGATGATGATGATGATGATGATGATGATGATGTTTTGCGGATCCGGCCGTGGAGCCACGCGGCGGGGAGAATGGCAGCAGAAGTCAAAGAGACGGCGCGCCACAAAGGAGGGCAGAGCAGGACGCGTGTGTGCAGAGCAGCAGTGCCCTAGATCCAAGTAACATCTGAGCTACTCTGTCATTCAGGCTCCATTCATGCTGTTTCGGGTTCGAGTGCACCTGGAAAAACAAAGACAATGCGTTCAGTGGCAGCACACTACCGTGCGTAAATGGAGACACATCTGTGCGTATTCGCCGTACTTTTCCCTTCACTGTGCGTTCAATAAAACGTGTTTGTTTTGTCACTGTCCCACGACCACACTGGTATAGATGCATTATATACTTCCTCATACTTCACATGTGCCATGAGTGATGGCGATGTCTGCAGAATCTGACAGTACCGGTGCGCAGGGCTGCTGTGCTCATAAGAAAAGCTTCAGCGCACTGGATCGCAATGGTTATGTGAAAACATGTGTCATCCCACTGTGCCGTGACCGAGGCTACGAGTCGTGGGTGAGGCTAATGTTCACCAAAATATGGTGTTCCCAGAGACTCCGGATTGCGGTGTGTGTGGGGTCGCTCTCGGTTTTTCTCGCTCTGTTGGTCAAATGTGCAGATTGGAGAGCTGAAGGCAGCAGCAGCAGCAGCAGCAGCGCTGACAACACACTCTCGCTTTCATCGTCTCCAGTTCACTTCGTTGCGGGCTGCGCGGTGGACCTTTTGCAAACTTGCTGGAGTGTGCTCTCGCCATTGTTCACCCTCGTATGTGCCTTCTTTTGGGTCGGCGTCTACCTAATCCGCTGTGGGGTTTTAATCCAGACCGCCCTGTCCCTCCTGACCGTGTGCCACCTGGGCGAAGCGGCTGCGTGGACTCTCTTGGACGGGACAGATGAGCAGCTCTTTTCGTTCACCACAGCGGCCGGAGTCGTGCTCGTCTGCGTGGCCACCGGCGCACTCATGGTAGCACGACTGAACCAGGGCATATCTGTGGTCGTTTTCATCAGCATAGTCAGGACCATTTCACTCTTCTCACTGCACAAAGTTCGGGCCACTTGGAGACCGTACGTAGCGTACCTGGTTGGAGTGTTGGGCATCCTGCTGGCGAGGTATGCTGACAAGCTCCTTCCTGACCAAGGGAGACACAAGGAGGGCTGCACCCCCGTGACTGGAGCCAGGGAAGAGATCCCTGTATTTAAAAGGCGCAGGAGGTCCAGTTCTGTGATAGCGTCAGACATGGCACACAGTCAGTCCAACAGTAAGTCACATCGCCGGACCTCTCTGCCATGCATCCAGAGGGACCAGGTAAGAAGTTTCTGTCCCATTCAACTTAGCTTTTTCTGGCTTGTTTTTTAATCTTCCAGTGAGGAGTTTTGTGTTTGACACACACACAGAGAGAGAGATAGAGAGAGATAAAGAGAGATGCAAGGACACAGTCCAATAAACTGTCAACTGTTACTGGACACTAATTAGAATATTAAGTTTATTTGTATTAATAGCAGATTTTTTGGAAAATGTACTGTAAATATGTAAATGTGTACACTCATGTGCAGCCAAAACAAATCTAGTAACAAATCTATTTACATTGTTTTTTTTAAATATAAATTTCCATCTACAACTTTAAACTTAAAGCATGCTCATGCCTTTACCTAATGTCAATATATACAGTTTAGATGCACCTTGCTTCTGGCAGCAGCCAGATTTGCACCACATGGATGCTATTTTGTGCTTTCAAGCATTAAAGAGAAAGGGAAGCTGATGATACAAAGTCACTGATTCATCTCATCCCTGGTTGTTTATGTCAAACATTTACCCCTCCTCTGATGAGCCTCTGCCACAAAAATGACACATTTATTTTTATCTTCTTCTTTTTTACAACTTCCTCTACATCACTCATCCGAGATTGGTGTCCTTAAATCCCAGGAATGTAGGCATTTATAGCTTTTAATCCTCATCTGATACTGATTACATACCTGTATTAAGAGGAGATGGGAGGGCGTCACTCAACCCAAGTCACATCAGCCCCCTCAGCCCACCGTATGGAAAATCAATGAGCATGCTGAGCATGTGAATGGGAAACAGATTTTCTCAGTGATCAAAGCTCTCGTTGTGACCTGTGAGTGTGGTTACGTTGGGAGATGAGAGGCTGCACTGTCGGCCCAGCCACTTGAAAGATGCCCTAAGCTCTCAGGGCTAGTTAGTGTTGTAGTGCGCTTGTTTGTTTTTCTTTGTGGTTACACACAAACACATACACACACAAATTGGATATGAAAAGCCTCTTGGATATTTTACAGTTCACCCTTTTACTTTCTTGTGCAGGGCTGAAGTGTCAGTCTTTGTTATTAGTTTAATATCCAGTTGTTGTTTCTTTTTTGCTGCAGTGGTCGAAAGTGCATTTTTAACTATATAATCGAAGAGTTGCAATTTAATCGGCAGATTATTTCACACCGCTTTGTTTTAAAATGTCTAAATACATAATTGCCGGAGAACATTTTTCCTTTTAGTCTTACAATAAAGCAATATCACACAAGAGGGAGTGCAGTTGTATGTGATGCGGTCGCACACTACGCTTTAAAGTTGCGGTGCTGGTGTACTCTACTGTATGTCAGCGCTCTTAGAAAGCGTCTCGTCCAATCAAACGACTTGTCCGCGAGCAGTCGCCGCTAACTGTTGTGTAAATATTTATTTAAAGCACATTTAAATGTAGCTTTATACCACGTATGAAACCATTAGATTTAAGCAGTGTGCAGGTGAAAGTAAAAAAATAAAAAGTATTATCTTCATTTTTAGAGAAGGTAAACACGACAAAACAACAATTGCTGTCTTACAGACCATTCTCTAAAGACACAGTGGATGAATGTCATTACAAAACATGCAGTTACTTACTGACCAGACTAAAGCTTTTTTACTGAGCGATGATCTCTATGATGTGTTTTTGTTGCTCCTGTAATATGGCACATCACAACATTATGAACGTAAGGCCAGTCATGAAATCAATTTTTTTGAATCTACCTTTCCCGCTCAGTGGTGCCCTGCCTTTAATTGAGACGCACACATGGCGTACATGTGGCGCCTTAACGGTGTCTTGTCTGTGTGGTCTATAATGTGTAAACAAGCCCATGCTGACCCTCACTAGTCATCACCTTGCTCATGCTGGGCTCCCTAAAGGCGGGGGGGGCCCAAAATGCCGTGATGGGAACCGAGGGAAATGTCAGACAGCATTTAAGTGTCTAACTGACTCTGCCTCGAGGAACAGAGATAGGTTTGCGCGGAAGTAAGGAAGCCGTCATTTTCCAGGTAGTGCGTCTTCGTTCGATGACCTCATCAGGCCGAGTTGTGATGTTTTTAAAGAAGAGCAGCTCTGCACTCTGTTGACCTGATGATGTTTGCATTCGTGCGGAGTCACTTACTGTAAGTGTTTGAAGAATGGTGTCAGATTGATTACAGTTTAGTGACCGTGTGAGAGACGGTTCATTCAGACGTCTCCTCCTCTTCCTCCTCACAAACCGTACACAGTGCTCACACGGACATGGTGACACTGAACTGCTACCCGTTCACTTTGAATGCAGCATCGTGGATCTGCTGTTTTTTTGGGGGGGGGATGGCATTTAAGCTCAAACATCACACTGTCCACATGGAAATCTCAGATAAGACCATTGGGGTGGGCTATATGATGATATTAGAGATTATAACGTGTATGTAGTATCGGCACATGCTCTCCATTGCTGTTCTACGCTTTTACGTGGATGCATCCGTTTTTTTTTCTCCTCAGCCAAATCACACAAACTGCGGGCAGTGTCGAGGGTTTCTCATTCCCCCAGCCTGTTTGATTCAGAATGTATCGGGAAGCCGGGGCTGAAAATGATAACAAAACAGAGGAGTTGGTCCCTAAAAAGAACTCCGAACACCTCCACTATATGGAATAGAGCTTGGCTCTTTGATACAAGTGTTATTTGTAGAACGCTGACACTCTTACTCCTAAAGGCACCGCAGCACTTTCACAACACGTCTAAAGGTGTCGTTTACCTTTTAAATTCAAATTAAAAGTGTAGCTACATACTTACATACAGTCTTACATACTTGTTAAATGTACATTGTACTTGCACTGTTCAACAACTTTCCCCATGTGATATTTTACCATATCATTCATCCCTATCTTGGTACAAAGTTGGCTGCTCAGCTCACTGCTACACCACTGTGCCACCACTTCAATAAACAGCCGTTTAGCCTCCTTTTGATAACAAATTAGCTGCCCGCATCTATCAGCTCACTGAGTGGGTTAATTTCACAATGCTGGGGTCAGCCTCCCAATCATGGACATAATAAAAGAAAGTCATTATCATCTGATCTGATAGCAGTGAGCCGGGTCCTCTGCGGGATCATTTTTCTTCTTGGGTTAATACATAATGACAGGCCAGTCCTCCGTATTTCAGCTCGGGATATTGAACTAAAGGAAGAGGTGTGGATCGCTTTTCACAGTGTGTGAGGAAATTTGAGTCAAAGACTCCTGTGCTGCAGACATCAGCACTGTCATGGAACTTCTCTCCTCATAGAGGAAAACAGTAAAAACAG
The DNA here is from genome assembly GCF_958295425.1 of Solea solea. Classification (NCBI taxonomy): domain Eukaryota; kingdom Metazoa; phylum Chordata; class Actinopteri; order Pleuronectiformes; family Soleidae; genus Solea; species Solea solea. The sequence continues at coordinate 11,819,072 of NC_081145.1, read as the reverse complement.
TTAAAAAAACAAACAACTCTACCGACCTGTGTTGTAAAGTTTGAGTATAAGCTGACGAGGCAGGGAGTAGACGTGAGCGAGTCGCCGGCGATTCTCTTTGCGAGGTGTTGGGAACAGCTCCATTTTCTTTTGGTGACTCCTCCCCTCCCCATAGCCCTCTGTTCTTTGTCCTTTCACTGACACCAACACAAATATTATTCCCGACCAGTGGAGGAAATTCTTTCTTAACTTGCTTGATAAAGATATTCTTGAAATCTATGGTAATGACTTCCTGTGAAATAGGATCCAAACACAATTAGTGTTGCTGTTGTAAATGTTTCCTGTTACTCTATTTTTGCTGCACCGTCCGTAATTGAATTGTGTTTTGGATGGAGGAGGAGGTTGTTGATAGCCTGTAGGGCAGTGATTTACCACTGGGCCACTACGCGCTCTCATCCCAAACAGCTTGTTTGTATTCTAAACACACAGCCTCATGGGATATGATGAGTTTCTTCATGATTTCTTTCTTTTGACTGGACCAGCCTCTGGTTTTGAAGTAGTCTCACTGAAAGCCTCCGTCTGCATTTTGAAAGGAAGGCGATATCGTCGTGGGGTTGTGTATCTTGAGATTGGACAATTGACTACGCGCTTCAGTCCTCGCTCAGTGCGAGTATATTAGCTGTGCTGTGCATGTGTGAGGAGGCAAAGGGGTAGAGGAATTGGGGTTGAAATGAAAGTAGGTCATTCAAGGTTTTGTTCAGTAGCCAGGCAAAACAGAAGACTTACTCCTACCCCCCAAATGGTGGAAAAGGCTCGCATTGGACTGATGCGGTGTAGTAACTTTTTGTGTACTTGTGCTACAACTTTTACAAGTGTTGCCCTCTGAGTGTGTACCACATTACAGTGAGTTTTGCTCTGTAGTGGCAGTGTACATAGAAGCTCCTCGACAACATTTTTGCACTCCAACAAACTGAAGTTCTTCTGAATTCTGCAGCCTAGTTTGAAATGTTAAACTTCCCACATTGTAGAAAATGCAATTTTAATCAAAAAAGTAAGTGAAGTTGATATGTAAATACTCACCAGGCTTCAAAATACTGAATACACTGAAGAATGCACAAATGTGCAATTCTTGTAGCATTTAGTGTAACTATTCCTTTTAAACGTATATCTCGCTCCAACCTTAATTATCCCAACTAAACTCCTTTTAACGGTGTGAGAGCAATTTTACTATTAGTAACAGCAATGGCAGTCAAAATGAAAGTAACATCCAATTGCTGTTGAACCTCGCCGTTACATCGCCGTTACATATGTGTCTCACTCTTTCATGACCGTCATTTACGGCAACAAAAGTAACTTCTCGCACCGTGTCTCTGATCACCAAAGACCAGCCAAAGCAAACAAGAGGTCCGGGACTAAGTGCAGCCGTACCCGTCTTACAGCGCTTCCCTTCCCCTGGCACAACCACGATCTGGCTCCCCGTGGATTACCATGGAAATTATGGAAGGACGTCTGTGTGAGCATGTGTGTGAATGTAAGCATGTGTGTGTGTGTGTGTGTGTGTGTGTGTGTGGTGTGTGTGTTGCCAGCAGCTTGATGGCTGCCAGCTGCTGCAGGCTGAGAGGTTGAATCCGCTCAGAGAAACACAGAGGCCCTGAAAACCACAGACACAACCCAACGCAGCTGGAATCACTAGACAGGCGCAGGCCTCCATTCCTGACACATAGCGCACATATTAACACCTCTGAATCCTAATAACTGCCTTTTTTTTTAATAGAATGGGATAATCTCTGTGGCGTAATGGAATCTTTCTGTGTTGCCTGCGTAGATTACATGTTTTACTCTCTCCGGCTGTCTTTTTCAGACAAAGACAATGATGTCGCTCAGGTTTTTCTGTGATACCGTAAAAGACTGGCTGTTTGAGTGATCGAGGTGAACAGAATGTTCCTGGCACAAATCTGTGTGCACACACACACACGCACACACACACAGTACAGGGATGACTGTGCTACATGAGTATATTTGCGTGTGTGTTGTGTGGCAATGTTCACATTTCTCATGACGCCGAGGTGCACGCGTGTGGCATTTCAACATCGGTTTGATGTATCGTGTTCTGCAAAACATGGGATGTTGCAAAAAATAGAAAACAGAGGGCTGAGGCAAACACACTGTGCTAAAACACACACATGTGCGTACACAATAATACAACATTTCAGAAACGTTTTGATGACACGTTACTTACTATAAGGTTAACCGCATCACCTTGTCAGCAGTGAGCAGCACTGGGGGATTAGTGGTAGTGTAGTGTAGCCTGTCATAGACAGGATTTTGTAATTTACTGGAGTTTCACTAAATAAAATATGGTCTACAACTGATTAAAAGGGATTTAAATCCCGAAATTACAGATTTGTTTGGGGCATTCAATGGCGGTTTTTCAGTAAATAATGTCTTGATACTCACTTCAGTTATAGAGCTGGGAATCAAACCTTCATCCTTGCTTTGAACTCCAGCCAAGGGGTGAAGCTACATGACAGGAGTGATGATGTGAGTGACGCTGAAGCACAGTTTTTGCTTTTTAAAACGACAGTTAGGCGAAAATGTGTCAGTGCATTATCTGGTGTGGGTGCTTTCATTTCTTTTTTTTTTTTACCTCCTGAAGAGCCACACCTTTAAAGACTCAGTGCTCACTCTAATTCAAAACGTTTGTTGAATATAAGAGGTTTTGTTACAGATGCTGCAATAGTATCACTGAAATTTGAAATATCTGATCAAAGAAAAATGATTGAAGATTGAAAACAAGCCATTGTGCGTCCATCGCTGAAGCAATTATTACTTTAGAGGATGGGGAGGTTAATAGGCGTCAGTACATATCCGCTACGGCCGAACATCACTTTGGGGAACTGAGCGCGGCACATTTGGCTTTCATCTCTATTTATCTTATTAAAGGGCCTTTTCAATCACACATGTAGCCCACATTTTGGACAGTGATCCTTTACATGAGGCGACATTCCTGTGCTTTCCCCGCTGCTGAATGAACTGGAATGTGCAGGTTGAGCAGACCTTGAAGGACAGGCCTGTGGGCCCGTTCACCCAGTCCTCCCCTCTCTGGCCCTCCTCTCCCCACACACACACACACCCTGACCTGAGCCAACACCACCATCCTGGGCTGTCACCAGGTGTGCAGCTGGCCTCTGCTGAATGAATAGACACTCTCACATCACCCCGGGAAGTGTATGCAAGGGTGTGCATATGTGTGTGTGTTTGTGAAGGGGGGGGGGGGGGGGCGGGGTGGTGGTTGTGTTGCAGTCCCAGACATAAATAGCTGTCGTCAGTAGGATGTGTTCAAAACAAATGGAAGGAACAAGTGTTCATTTCCCCTCTTAGAGGGTGAGTGTGTGCATCACGGACAGAGGTGTCCCCAGAATTGATCTCATGGCCTTCGATTGGTGTTCAGGTTCACAGATGAGGTGCAGCAAGTCCCCCGGGTCCATTGTGGCTATTGGTGTTCTATTAGAAACAGAGCAGATCACAGTCACTGCCGCTGCTGCCGCTGCTGCTGCTGCTGCTGCTGCTGTTATGATTCATTTCACAAGCAGGAACATTTTGAACTCCTCTGACTGAGGCTGTCCAATAAATCCAAATATAGTCTGCTATTAATTGATTATATATTTCAGGACCATGACAAGCGAGGCTGTTTGTTAAACCTGGATAGGCTGTTGTATGTATGTTTACTTTCCCCCTTTCCACACTTAAGAATTTCATAATTTCATCACAGGACTGTCCCACTTTCCCAAAAATACCAGTGGCCGAGGTGTGCAGAAGTGTTCAAATTAATATGATTATTAAGTAAAATGATAACGGAAATATTAAAAGTGAAACTACAGAATTTGGTTCAACAAACCGTACTTGTGGTTGCTATGCTGTGGATTGACCCCAGAGTTGTGTAGCATATTATATTATAGGAGTGATGGGAGTGTAATTGCTCATTCAGAAACATA